>NW_024060177.1:0-27146 GCF_016432855.1 Salvelinus namaycush
GGGTGTATATGTGGGTATGTGAGGGTGTATATGTGGGTATGTGAGGGTGTATATGTGGGTATGTGTGGGTGTATATGTGGGTATGTGAGGGTGAATATGTGGGGATGTGAGAGTGTATGTGTGGGTATGTGAGGGTGTATATGTGGGGATGTGAGAGTGTATATGTGGGGATGTGAGGGTGTATATGTGGGGATGTGAGGGTGTATATGTGGGGATGTGAGGGTGTATATGTGGGGATGTGAGGGTGTATATGTGGGGATGTGAGGGTGTATATGTGGGGATGTGAGGGTGTATATGTGGGGATGTGAGAGTGTATATGTGGGTATGTGAGGGTGTATATGTGGGGATGTGAGAGTGTATGTGTGAGGGTGTATATGTGGGGATGTGAGGGTGTATATGTGGGGATGTGAGGGTGTATATGTTGGTATGTGAGGGTATATATGTGGGGATGTGAGGGTGTATATGTGGGGATGTGAGGGTGTATATGTGGGGATGTGAGGGTGTATATGTTGGTATGTGAGGGTGTATATGTGGGGATGTGAGGGTGTATATGTGGGGTTGTGAGGGTGTATATGTGGGGATGTGAGGGTGTATATGTGGGGATGTGAGGGTGTATATGTGAGGGTGTATATGTGGGGATGTGAGAGTGTATATGTGAGGGTGTATATGTGGGTATGTGAGGGTGTATATGTGGGTATGTGAGGGTGAATATGTGGGTATGTGAGGGTGAATATGTGGGTATGTGAGAGTGTATATGTGAGGGTGTATATGTGGGTATGTGAGGGTGTATATGTGGGTATGTGAGGGTGTATATGTGGGTATGTGTGGGTGTATATGTGGGTATGTGAGGGTGAATATGTGTGGATGTGAGAGTGTATATGTGGGTATGTGAGGGTGTGTATGTGGGGATGTGAGAGTGTATATGTGGGGATGTGAGGGTGTATATGTGGGGATGTGAGGGTGTATATGTGGGGATGTGAGGGTGTATATGTGGGGATGTGAGGGTGTATATGTAGGGATGTGAGAGTGAATATGTGGGTATGTGAGGGTGTATATGTGGGTATGTGAGAGTGAATATGTGGGTATGTGAGGGTGAATATGTGGGTATGTGAGAGTGTATATGTGAGGGTGTATATGTGGGTATGTGAGGGTGTATATGTGGGTATGTGAGGGTGTATATGTGGGTATGTGTGGGTGTATATGTGGGTATGTGAGGGTGAATATGTGGGGATGTGAGAGTGAATATGTGGGTATGTGAGGGTGTATATGTGGGGATGTGAGAGTGTATATGTGAGGGTGTATATGTGGGAGTAGGTGTTGGGGATGTGAGGGTGTATATGTGGGTATGTGAGGGTGTATATGTGGGTATGTGAGGGTGTATATGTGGGGATGTGAGGGTGTATATGTGGGGATGTGAGGGTGTATATGTGGGGATGTGAGGGTGTATATGTGGGGATGTGAGGGTGTATATGTGGGGATGTGAGGGTGTATATGTGGGGATGTGAGGGTGTATATGTGGGGATGTGAGGGTGTATATGTGGGGATGTGAGGTGTATATGTGGGGATGTGAGGGTGAATATGTGGGGATGTGAGAGTGAATATGTGGGTATGTGAGGGTGTATATGTGGGGATGTGAGAGTGTATATGTGAGGGTGTATATGTGGGGATGTGAGGGTGTATATGTGGGATGTGAGGGTGTATATGTTGGTATGTGAGGGTGTATATGTGGGGATGTGAGGGTGTATATGTGGGGATGTGAGGGTGTATATGTGGGGATGTGAGGGTGTATATGTGGGGATGTGAGGGTGTATATGTGGGGATGTGAGGGTGTATATGTGGGGATGTGAGGGTGTATATGTGGGGATGTGAGGGTGTATATGTGGGGATGTGAGGGTGTATATGTGGGGATGTGAGGGTGTATATGTTGGTATGTGAGGGTGTATATGTGGGGATGTGAGGGTGTATATGTGGGGTTGTGAGGGTGTATATGTGGGGATGTGAGGGTGTATATGTGGGGATGTGAGGGTGTATATGTGGGGATGTGAGGGTGTATATGTGAGGGTGTATATGTGGGGATGTGAGAGTGTATATGTGAGGGTGTATATGTGGGGATGTGAGGGTGTATATGTGGGGATGTGAGGGTGTATATGAGGGGATGTGAGGGTGTATATGTGGGGATGTGAGGGTGTATATGTGGGGATGTGAGGGTGTATATGTTGGTATGTGAGGGTGTATATGTGGGATGTGAGGGTGTATATGTGGGGATGTGAGGGTGTATATGTGGGGATGTGAGGGTGTATATGTGGGGATGTGAGGGTGTATATGTGGGGATGTGAGAGTGTATATGTGGGTATGTGAGGGTGTATATGTGGGGATGTGAGGGTGTATATGTGAGGGTGTATATGTGGGGATGTGAGGGTGTATATGTGGGGATGTGAGGGTGTATATGTTGGTATGTGAGGGTGTATATGTGGGGATGTGAGGGTGTATATGTGGGGATGTGAGGGTGTATATGTGGGGATGTGAGGGTGTATATGTGGGGATGTGAGGGTGTATATGTGGGGGGGTATGTGATGGGTGTATATTTGGGGATGTGAGGGTGTATATGTGGGGATGTGAGGGTGTATATGTGGGGATGTGAGGGTGTATATGTTGGTATGTGAGGGTGTATATGTGGGGATGTGAGGGTGTATATGTGGGGTTGTGAGGGTGTATATGTGGGGATGTGAGGGTGTATATGTGGGGATGTGAGGGTGTATATGTGGGGATGTGAGGGTGTATATGTGGGGATGTGAGGGTGTATATGTGGGGATGTGAGGGTGTATATGTGGGGATGTGAGGGTGTATATGTGGGGATGTGAGGGTGTATATGTTGGTATGTGAGGGTGTATATGTGGGGATGTGAGGGTGTATATGTGGGGTTGTGAGGGTGTATATGTGGGGATGTGAGGGTGTATATGTGGGGATGTGAGGGTGTATATGTGGGATGTGAGGGTGTATATGTGGGGATGTGAGGGTGTATATTTGGGATGTGAGCGTGTATATGTGGGGATGTGAGGGTGTATATGTGGGGATGTGAGGGTGTATATGTTGGTATGTGAGGGTGTATATGTGGGGATGTGAGGGTGTATATGTGGGGTTGTGAGGGTGTATATGTGGGGATGTGAGGGTGTATATGTGGGGATGTGAGGGTGTATATGTGAGGGTGTGAGGGAGTTTGTGACCGACCGACTTGATTCAGTCTTATGTAGAAAAATGTGAAATGGTGGGTTTTTTTTTTTTTTTTTTTCCTTTTCTCCCCAATTTTCGTGGTATCCAATCGCTAGTAATTACTATCTTGTCTCATCGCTACAACTCCCGTACGGGCTCGGGAGAGACGAAGGTCGAAAGCCATGCGTCCTCCGAAGCACAACCCAACCAAGCCGCACTGCTTCTTAACACAGCGCGCCTCCAACCCGGAAGCCAGCCGCACCAATGTGTCGGAGGAAACACCGTGCACCTGGCCCCCTCGGTTAGCGCGCACTGCGCCCGGCCCGCCACAGGAGTCGCTGGAGCGCGATGAGACAAGGATATCCCTACCGGCCAAACCCTCCCTAACCCGGACGACGCTAGGCCAATTGTGCGTCGCCCCACGGACCTCCCGGTCGCGGCCGGCTGCGACAGAGCCTGGGCGCGAACCCAGAGACTCTGGTGGCGCAGCTAGCGCTGTGATGCAGTGCCCTAGACCACTGCGCCACCCGGGAGGCCCGAAATGGTGTTTTTTACATTGGATAAAAGTAGAGACTCAGAGATACAAAATGGTATATAATACACTACAGTTGAGGAAACAACGGGAAGGTAATTCTGCTTTGAAAGTTAATAAATGTGTAAACTCACTTTTGAGAAAATGGCTTTTGAATGTTTTGGTACTACTACTGGAGAGCTCTCCTTTGTCTCCGCCAATTCCGCATCGTTCACACCCTCTAAAGCTTTAGCCCCACCCATCTCTTTAAGGATTCACCATATGGCTGTTGGTCGTTTACATTCCAGACATGTAGCTAGAGGCGACCTTATCTTAATGCCTCCCTTCATCATTCACTATCTATCATCCCACACCCCTACTCCTGCCAGTTATCACTCTTCTCTTCATCCCCCCTTCCTTCATTCCTCACAACAACAAAAAATGATAGGCTAAAAACAACCCAATCTGGGTTATTTGTTAACCCAGCGCTGGTTAAATAGTGGACAGAACACATGAGGTTATTTTGACCCAGCCAGTTGAGTCGTTTGGATTACCCAAACATGGATTAATTTCACCATCAGTTTTTTTTTTTTTTTTTTTTTTTTTTTTATTGTCATGCTAGGTTGACATAGCAGCTGGGGTCTTTTTAAATGTAATCCTTAGGGTTATTTTTCAGGAGGCGTGGCTTATTAGGGGCGTGGCTTTCAGATAGTGCTTATTGGCCACCCGTGAGAGTAAATATCATCCCTGTTCATCGTGTTAAGTTTACATAGTGGTATACCACCTTATTGTATCCCAAAATTGGACTTACACAGGCTTTTAGGGAATGTGTTAAACAGTGAGTAGTGGAGTAAAGACTAAGTGGTAGTAAGTTATACTATAATACAATAAGGAACAATTCCAGATAAACACAAAGTGTTCAGATAAATATTAGATGACGTTTACCCAGACACACTGGTCTAAATTCATGGGTCATGTGAGAGAAATGCTAAAACCCCAAGCCACATCTTGCTAAGTGGATGGGTCTCTACAGAAGATGGAAACGGTACAGCCAAATGGTTACTTGCATAGCAGCAATATCAGAAATAGATAGTGTCAATATAAAGAAATTAATATAAGTATGTACAAGAACAATATCAAAAAGGATTTCAGTGATAGATGCCCCGGGAGAGTAGTGCCAGGAAAATAACCTCTCACTCAATGTCAACAAAACAAAGGAGATGATCGTGGACTTCAGGAAACAGCAGAGGGAGCACCCCCCTATCCACATCGACGGGACCGCAGTGGAGAAGGTGGAAAGCTTCAAGTTCCTTGTCGTACACATCACTGACTATCTGAAATGGTCCACCCACACAGACAGTGTGGTGAAAAGGAGCAACCGCGCCTCTTCAACCTCAGGAGGCTGAAGAAATTTGGCTTGGCACCTAAAACCCTCACAAACTTTTACAGATGCACAATTGAGAGCATCCTGTTGGGCTGTATCACCGCCTGGTATGGCAACTGCACCGCCCTCAACCACAGGGCTCTCCAGAGGGTGGTGCAGTCTGCCCAACGCATCACCGGGGGCAAACTACCTGCCCTCCAGGACACCTACAGCACCCGATGTCACAGGAAGTCCAAAAATATCATCAAGGACAACAACCACCCGAGCCACTGCCTGTTCACACCGCTATCATCCAGAAGGTGAGCTCAGTACAGGTGCATCAAAGCTGGGACCGAGAGACTGAAAAACAGCTTCTATCTCAAGGCCATCAGACTGTTAAATAGCCATCACTAGCCGGCTACCACCCAGCTACCCAACCCTGCACCTTTGAGGCTGCTGCCCTATATACATAGACTTGAAATCACTGACCACTTTAATAATGTTTCCATATCTTGCATTCCTCATCTCATATGTATATGCTCTATTCTATATTATCTACTGTATCTATGTCTTTGTCACTCTGACATTGCTCGTTCATTCCATTCCTTTACTTAGATTTGTGTTTATTGTTGTGAAATTGTTAGATATTACTTGTTAGATATTACTGCACTGTTGGAGTGTCACGTCCTGACCTTAGTTCCTTTTTTGTGTCTCTATTTTAGTTTGGTCAGGGCGTGAGTTAGGGTGGGCAGTCTATGTTCTTTTTTCTAGGTTGTTGGTTTTCTATGTCTGGCCTGATATGGTTCTCAATCAGAGGCAGCTGTCGATCGTTGTCTCTGATTGAGAGCCATATTTAGGTAGCCTGTTTTCCCACTATGGGTTGTGGGTGATTGTTTCCTGTGTTAGTGTTTGCACCACACGGGACTGTTTCGGTTTTCATTTATTCTCTTGTTCTTTTGTATTTTGTATTCGTTCTTTATTAAATCTAATTATGGACACTTACCACGCTGCACATTGGTCCGATCCTTGCTACTCCTCCTCAGACGAAGAGGAAATCCGTTACAGAATTACCCACCAAAAAAAGACCAATCAGCGTGGTAACCAGGAGCAGAGGGTTCTGGCCTCCTGGACTTGGGAGGAGATTTTGGATGGTAAGGGACCCTGGGCACAGGCTGGGGAATATCGCCGTCCCAAGGAAGAACTGGAGGCAGCGAGAGCTGAGCGGCGGCGATATGAGGAGGTAGCACAGCAGCGCGACAGGCACGAGAGGCAGCCCCCAAAAATGTTTTGGGGGGGGCACACGGGGAGTGTGGCAGAGTCAGGTTGGAGACCTGAGCCCACTCCTCGTGCTTATTGTAAGCAGCGCAGTACTGGTCAGGCACCGTGTTATGCGGTCAAGCGCACAGTGTCGCTAGTACCCGCTCATAGCCCGGTGAGCTATAGGCCAGCCCTCCGCAAGTGCCATGCGAGAGTGGGCATCCAGCCAGGGCGTGTTGTGCCGGCTCAGCTTGTCTGGTCTCCGGTACGCCGTTTCGGCCCAGGGTATCCTGCGCCGGCTCTGCGTGCTGTGTCTCCGGGGCGTGCCGGGCGAATGTGGGCATTGAGCCTAAGGGAGAGGTGCGAGTGGTATGCACCAGATCTCCAGTGCTCCCCCACAGCTCGGTTCGACCTGTGCCTGCACTCTGGAGGGGCCGGGCTAAAGTGGGTATCCAGCCTGGAGGAGTGGTGCCAAGGCTGTGCACCAGAGCTCCAGTGCTCCCCCACAGCCCGGTCCATCCGGTGCCTCCTCTAAACACCAGGCCTCCTGTAGGTCTCCCCAGCCTGGTGGGTCCTGTGGCAGCCCCACGCACCAGGCTGTCTCTCCGTCTCCTCCCTCCAGGTTCGCCCGTCTGTCCTGAGCTGCCAGAGCCGCCCGTCTGTCCTGAGCTGCCAGAGCCGCCCGTCTCTCCTGAGCAGCCAGAGCCGCCCGTCCGTCAGTCAGGAGCTGCCCGTCACTCCGGCGCTGCCGGAGCCGCCCTTCACTCCGGCACGGCCGGAGTCTCCCGCCTGTCCGGCGCTGCCGGAGTCTCCCGTCTATTCGGGGCCCGCTGAAAGGGTCCCCAGTCCGAGGTCGGCGGCGAGTGTCGCCGCTCCAAAGGCGCCACTTAAGTGGGCCAAGACTATGGTGGAGTGGGGTCCACGTCCCGCGCCAGAGCCGCCACCGCGGACAGATGCCCACCCAGACATTAGACCATGGGGGACATTAGACCATTCTCCTTGTATGACTGGTGGAGGAGAGACAGGTGTGTTCTACAGGTCTTTCTGATGGGAGACATTAGACCATTCTCCTTGTATGACTGGTGGAGGAGAGACAGGTGTGTTCTACAGGTCTTTCTGATGGGAGGTATTAGACCATTCTCCTTGTATGACTGGTGGAGGAGAGACAGGCGTGTTCTACTGATGCTGAAAGACAAATTCCAGATTCAAATGTTTACATTATTATACAATAGAAGACCATAATCACCGTCAGACACACCTGGCTAACTTTATGGGTCATGTCATCATCTGGCGAAGTGGAGTCTTTTGTTTAGACATGTAGCTAGCTAAACAATGAATAACAATCCTAATACATAGAGTACTAGCAATACAAACCGATTATCATAGCTAGCTAAAGTTAACCAAATAGGTCCAATGTTAGCTAGTTAGCTAGTTAACATTCAGGCTATAACTAGCAATGTGAAATGGCATTCTGAGATCACATTACTACACACAGATCATAAACGTAATGTTAGCTAGCGAGCCAGCCATCTAACGTCAGCTAGCTAGCTAACAGTAAGCTTTAACTTGGGGTCTTTTGTTTAGACATGTAGCTAGCTAGCTAACAGTAAGCTTTAACTTGGGGTCTTTTGTTTAGACATGTAGCTAGCTAGCTAACAGTAAGCTTTAACTTGGGGTCTTTTGTTTAGACATGTAGCTAGCTAGCTAACAGTAAGCTTTAACTTGGGGTCTTTTGTTTAGACATGTAGCTAGCTAGCTAACAGTAAGCTTTAACTGTAACAGTAAGCTTTAACTTGGGGTCTTTTGTTTAGACATGTAGCTAGCTAGCTAACAGTAAGCTTTAACTTGGGGTCTTTTGTTTAGACATGTAGCTAGCTAGCTAACAGTAAGCTTTAACTGTAACAGTAAGCTTTAACTTGGGGTCTTTTGTTTAGACATGTAGCTAGCTAGCTAACAGTAAGCTTTAACTTGGGGTCTTTTGTTTAGACATGTAGCTAGCTAGCTAACAGTAAGCTTTAACTTGGGGTCTTTTGTTTAGACATGTAGCTAGCTAGCTAACAGTAAGCTTTAACTTGGGGTCTTTTGTTTAGACATGTAGCTAGCTAGCTAACAGTAAGCTTTAACTGTAACAGTAAGCTTTAACTTGGGGTCTTTTGTTTAGACATGTAGCTAGCTAGCTAACAGTAAGCTTTAACTTGGGGTCTTTTGTTTAGACATGTAGCTAGCTAGCTAACAGTAAGCTTAACTTGGGGTCTTTTGTTTAGACATGTAGCTAGCTAGCTAACAGTAAGCTTTAACTTGGGGTCTTTTGTTTAGACATGTAGCTAGCTAGCTAACAGTAAGCTTTAACTTGGGGTCTTTTGTTTAGACATGTAGCTAGCTAGCTAACAGTAAGCTTTAACTTGGGGTCTTTTGTTTAGACATGTAGCTAGCTAGCTAACAGTAAGCTTTAACTTGGGGTCTTTTGTTTAGACATGTAGCTAGCTAGCTAACAGTAAGCTTTAACTTGGGGTCTTTTGTTTAGACATGTAGCTAGCTAGCTAACAGTAAGCTTTAACTTGGGGTCTTTTGTTTAGACATGTAGCTAGCTAGCTAACAGTAAGCTTTAACTTGGGGTCTTTTGTTTAGACATGTAGCTAGCTAGCTAACAGTAAGCTTTAACTTGGGGTCTTTTGTTTAGACATGTAGCTAGCTAGCTAACAGTAAGCTTTAACTTGGGGTCTTTTGTTTAGACATGTAGCTAGCTAGCTAACAGTAAGCTTTAACTTGGGGTCTTTTGTTTAGACATGTAGCTAGCTAGCTAACAGTAAGCTTTAACTTGGGGTCTTTTGTTTAGACATGTAGCTAGCTAGCTAACAGTAAGCTTTAACTTGGGGTCTTTTGTTTAGACATGTAGCTAGCTAGCTAACAGTAAGCTTTAACTTGGGGTCTTTTGTTTAGACATGTAGCTAGCTAGCTAACAGTAAGCTTTAACTTGGGGTCTTTTGTTTAGACATGTAGCTAGCTAGCTAACAGTAAGCTTTAACTTGGGGTCTTTTGTTTAGACATGTAGCTAGCTAGCTAACAGTAAGCTTTAACTTGGGGTCTTTTGTTTAGACATGTAGCTAGCTAGCTAACAGTAAGCTTTAACTTGGGGTCTTTTGTTTAGACATGTAGCTAGCTAGCTAACAGTAAGCTTTAACTTGGGGTCTTTTGTTTAGACATGTAGCTAGCTAGCTAACAGTAAGCTTTAACTTGGGGTCTTTTGTTTAGACATGTAGCTAGCTAGCTAACAGTAAGCTTTAACTTGGGGTCTTTTGTTTAGACATGTAGCTAGCTAGCTAACAGTAAGCTTTAACTTGGGGTCTTTTGTTTAGACATGTAGCTAGCTAGCTAACAGTAAGCTTTAACTTGGGGTCTTTTGTTTAGACATGTAGCTAGCTAGCTAACAGTAAGCTTTAACTTGGGGTCTTTTGTTTAGACATGTAGCTAGCTAGCTATACAATGAACCTTTAATTTGCAATGAAAACAACTTTCAGACCAAATTAGAAATGTATAATATCTGAAACTGTAGCTCGACTCTTACGCATGGATGAACTCTTCACGGCAGACTAAAACCCCATTTCATTAAATAAGTCTCACAAGAATAGTAAACAAACAAACATTTGACCAACTGGGGACTTTTGTCAGTCCCCACGAGGTCAAATGTTGTTTCTAGGGGATTTAGGGTTAAGGTTAGAATTACGTTTAGGGTTAGGAGCTAGGGTTAGTTTTAGCTTTAGGGTTAGGGTTCAGAGTACGGGTTAAAGTTAGGGTTAGGGTTAAGAGTACGGGTTAAAGTTAGGGTTAAGAGTAAAGGGTTAAAGTTAGGGTTAGGGTTAAGAGTACGGGTTAAAGTTAGGGTTAGGGTTCAGAGTACGGGTTAAAGTTAGGGTTAGGGTTAAGAGTACGGGTTAAAGTTAGGGTTAGGGTTCAGAGTACGGGTTAAAGTTAGGGTTAGGGTTCAGAGTACGGGTTAAATTTAGGGTTAGGGTTAAGAGTACGGGTTAAATTTAGGGTTAGGGTTAAGAGTACGGGTTAAAGTTAGGGTTAGGGTTAAGAGTACGGGTTAAAGTTAGGGTTAGGGTTAAGAGTACGGGTTAAAGTTAGGGTTAAGAGTACGGGTTAAAGTTAGGGTTAGGGAAAATAGGATTTTGAACTGAATTGGGACTGAATTGTGTGCCCCCACAAGGTTAGCTGTACAAGACTGTGTGTGTGTGTGTGTGTGTGTGTGTGTGTGTGTGTGTGTGTGTGTGTGTGTGTGTGTGTGTGTGTGTGTGTGTGTGTGTGTGTGTGTATACAGTACATTTTATGTTACGTACATGTATCCTCCAGCTGCAATCGGACAGAGCAGGAGCAGAGTATGATGTCATGATGTGCATCAAGTACAGGAACAGATCTGATTTCAGTACAGGAACAGAATGATTTCTGTCTGTATTTGTCTAGGCCTCTGTCCAGAGGAGAGGGAGGAAGGAGGAGGGAGAGGAGAGGGAGAGGATATGGAGGAGGGAGGAGAGAGGAGGAGAGGGGGAGGAGGGAGGAGGAGCGGGAGGAGGGGGGAGAGGAGAGGGAGGAGGGGAGAGGATATGGAGGAGGGGGGGAGAGAGGAGGAGTGGGAGGAGAGGGAGGAGGGGAGAGAATATGGAGGAGGGGGGAGTAGGGGGAGGAGGGAGGAGGAGCGGGAGGAGGGGGGGAGAGGAGAGGGAGGAGGGGAGAGGATATGGAGGAGGGGGGAGGAGAGAGGAGGAGGGGGAGGAGGAGCGGGAGGAGGGGGGAGAGGAGAGGATATGGAGGAGGGGGAGGGAGGAGAGAGGAGGAGGGAGGGGAGAGGATATGGAGGAGGGGGAGGAGAGGGAGGAGGGGAGAGAATATGGAGGAGGGGGGGAGAGTAGGGGGAGGAGGGAGGAGGAGCGGGAGGAGGGGGGGAGGGAGGAGGGGGAGGAGGGAGTCGAAGTGCGAACCGGAGCATGTTTGTGAGGCGCGGGCATTCCCCCAGAGCAGTGACATCCAGGGGGAGGAAGGCGAGGACAGGGAGGAGGACAGGGAGGAGGGGGAAGGAGGGGGGGGGACAAGGGGCTGGCCAGGGGAAATGAGTTAGGACCGTTTTAATTCAAATTCACCGTCAGGATGTCAAGATTCAAGACATAGGATCTACTACCTATCTTCTAGCTACTGAGCCGATTGACGCACCCACACGTCCATTTAATTAGCGTAATACCACATACCGCAATACGCGCTAGTAGCGTTTCAATCAGTTACGTCACTTGCTCTGAAACCTAGATGTAGTGTTACCCCTTGCTCTGCAAGGGCCGCGGCTTTTGTGGGGCGATGGGTAACAACGCTTCGTGGGTGTCAGTTGTTGATGTGTGCAGAGGGTCCCTGGTTCGCGCCCGGGTCGGGGCGAGGGGACGGTCTAAAGTTATACTGTTACACATATACATATATTTTACATGTACATCTTATATGCAGCACCAGTCAAAAGTTTGTACGCACCTACTCATTCCAGGGTTTTTCTTAATATTTTACTATTTTCTACATTGTAGAATAATAACGAAGACATAAAAACTATGAAACAACACATATGGAATCATGTAGTAACCAAAATAAGTGTTAAACAAATTAAAATATATTTTATATTTGAGATTCTTCAAAGTAGCCACCCTTTGCCTTGATGACAGCTTTGCACACTCGTGGCATTTTTCTATCGTGCTGTGATGTTTTACATTCATTTTTAACCTTTCTAATCTTATAGTACTTACAGATTGTAAGCTAAAGATTAAAACCTTTCCTACCAGTATTATTATATTATTTATTGACTGACTATGGCGTTCCAGATCGAGCAACATGTTGTGCATGTTGTGATTTTTAAACCGTTCCTGAACCTGTGACCAGAAACAAGCTACATAGAGACAATACCAGAATACATGACCTATTGATTCTGTCTCTTCACAGCAAAATCTACAGAGCTGAGATTGTTGTATGCCCCATATATATAGCATTCTGTTATGGCAAGAAATGTGTATAATAATTTAAATAGAAAAACTTGTTTTTTGTTCCAGTTCATGAACCATGTGCCATGGAATCGGTACATCGAAAATCTCCTCCCATTTATATTTTGCAACCTGTATGTCAACATTTTTGTCCTTAAATAAAACTGGTATATTTTTCTATTTAATCCCAGTTCCTTTCAGCCAATTTATATATTTAATATATGGCAGACGAACAAGTCCCCTACCTTCCCTGTAATGCTGTAATCAGTTGGTTTTAAGTGTGGATTGAGCAGACATTCCCATATATTTACGATATATCTGCATATGTGACATAACTCTACCGTTTATATTCATAATATCATTAAGAAATATAATACAATTTTTTTTAAATTATTATTTATTAAGGGCTTGTAAGTCATCATTTCACGGTAAGTTCTACACCTGTTGTATTCGGCACATGTGACCAATACAATTTGATTCGATTTGATTCACCTGGTCGGTCTATGACATGGAAAGAGTAGGTGTCCTTATTGTTTTGTACAGTATATATTTCCACACTATGACGTTGGAATAATACTGTAAAATGGTGAAAAGGCCCTTTTAGTGTCAGAGCTGTTTGAAAAGGCGCCTGAAATTTCAGCCTGTTTCGGTGGGATGGAGTTTTGGCCTGGTGACTAAATTAGTTAATGTAGATTTGGCCTTGTGTTTTAGGTTATTGTCCTGCTGAAAGGGGAATTAATCTCCCAGTGTCCGGTGGAAAGCAGATTGAACCAGGTTTTCTTCTAGGATTTTGCCTGTGCTTAGCTCCAAACCATTGTCACGCCCTGACCGTAGATTGCTTTGTATGTTTCTATTTTTAGTTTGGTCAGGGTGTGATGTGGGTGGCCATTCTATGTTTGTATGTCTAGGTTTTGTATTTCTATGTTTTGGCCTGGTATGGTTCCCAATCAGAGGCAGCTGTCTATCGTTGTCTCTGATTGAGAACCATACTTAGCTAGCCTGTTTTCCCACTGTTAGTTGTGGGTGGTTATTTTCTGTTTAGTGTTTTGTTGCACCTTGCAGAACTGTTCGTTTGTCGTTTTGTTGTTTTTGTTTGAGTGTTCATCTTTATTAAAAGTATTATGAATACTTTCCACGCTGCACTTTGGTCCTCTACTCCGTCTCCCGACGACGAGCTTTACAACCATTTATTTTTTATCTTAAGAAACAACCCAGTCTTTAACGATTACAAGCATACCCATAACATGATGCAGCCACCTGTCACGCCCTGACCTTAGTTCCTTTTTTATGTCTCTATTTTGGTTTGGTCAGGGCGTGAGTTGGGGTGGGCATTCTATGTTTTTGTTCTATGTTTTATATTTCTATGTGTTTGGCCGGGTGTGGTTCTCAATCAGAGGCAGCTGTCTATCGTTGTCTCTGATTGAGAACCATAGTTAGGTAGCCTTTTCCCACCTGTGTTTTGTGGGTAGTTGTTTTCTGTTTTGTGTTGTCGCACCTGACAGAACTGTTTCGTTTTAGTTCATTCTCTTTGTTATTTTGTTTAGTGTTCTGTTTTAATAAATTAACATGAACACTTACCACGCTGCGCTTTGGTCAGATGATTCCTCATCTTCAGACGACGAACGTTACACCACCACTATGCTTGAAAATATGGAGAGTGATACTCAGTAATGTGTTGTATTGGATTTGCCCCAAACATAAGACTTTGTATTCAGGACAAAAAGTTAATTGCTTTGCCACATTCTTTGCAGTATTACTTTAGTGCCTTGTTGTAAACAGGATGCATGTTTTGGAATATTTTTATTCTGTACAAGCTTCCTTCTTTCACTCTGCCAATTTTTTTTTACCCATCTAGCAATAGGAGCCCGTCTTTGTGAGGCATTGGAAAATCTACCTGGTCTTTTGTGGTTGAATCTGTGTTTGAAATTCACTGCACAACTGAGGAGTCTTACAGATAATTGAATATGTGGGGTTTAGAGATGAGGTTCTAATTTAAAAATAATGTTAAACACTATTATTGCACACAGAGTGAGTCCATGTAACTTATTATGTGACTTGTTAAACACATTTTTATTCCTGAACTTATATTTAGGCTTGCCATAACAAAGGGGTTGAATACTTATTGAAATAAGACATTTCAGCTTTTCATTTTTTAATTAATTAGAAAAATAAAATGGATAAAACATAATTCCACTTAGACATTACGAGGTATTGTGTGTAGGCCAGTGATAAAACATCTTCATTTTATCCATTTAACACATCAAAATTTGGAGAAAAGTCAATGGGTCATGCCCACTGATGAACCACTAAATAAAATGTTCAGTGGAACCCCCACCCAAGCATGAGAAATCATCCTAACTCCTCCTAACCCTCACACCAACCCAAAGCTTCACCCCCCCCCCCCCTCTGCTTTTGACTAAAATAATACCCCGTTTTATATCACCTTCTATTCATCGTGTTCATTATCTCATCGTGTTCATTATCTCATCGTGTTCATTATCTCATCGTGTTCATTATCTCATCGTGTTCATTATCCCATCGTGTTCATTATCTCATTGTGTTCATTATCTCATCGTGTTCATTATCTCATCGTGTTCATTATCTCATCGTGTTCATTATCTCATAGTGTTCATTATCTCATAGTGTTCATTATCTCACCGTGTTCATTATCTCACCGTGTTCATTATCTCATCGTGTTCCTTATCTCATCCTGTTCATTATCTCATCGTGTTCATTATCCCATAGTGTTCATTATCTCATCGTGTTCATTATCTCATCGTGTTCCTTATCCCATCGTGTTCATTATCTCATCGTGTTCATTATCTCATCGTGTTCATTATCTCACCGTGTTCATTATCTCAGTGTGTTCATTATCTCGTCGTGTTCATTATCTCGTCGTGTTCATTATCTCATCGTGTTCATTATCTCATCGTGTTCATTATCTCACCGTGTTCATTATCTCGTCGTGTTCATTATCTCGTCGTGTTCATTATCTCGTCGTGTTCATTATCTCATCGTGTTCATTATCCCGTGGTGTTCATTATCTCATAGTGTTCATTATCTCATAGTGTTCATTATCTCATCGTGTTCATTATCTCACCGTGTTCATTATCCCATAGTGTTCATTATTCCATCGTGTTCATTATCCCATAGTGTTCATAATCTCCTCATGTTCATTATCCCATAGTGTTCATTATCTCATAGTGTTCATTATCTCCTCGTGTTCATTATCTCATCGTGTTCATTATCTCGTCGTGTTCATTATCTCATAGTGTTCATTATCTCGTCGTGTTCATTATCTCATCGTGTTCATATCTCATCGTGTTCATTATCTCATCGTGTTCATTAACCCATGGTGTTCATTATCCCGTGGTGTTCATTATCTCGTGGTGTTCATTATCTCATAGTGTTCATTATCTCATAGTGTTCATTATCCCATGGTGTTCATTATCCTGTGGTGTTCATTATCTCGTGGTGTTCATTATCTCATAGTGTTCATTATCCCATGGTGTTCATTATCTCGTGGTGTTCATTATCTCATAGAGTTCATTATCCCATAGTGTTCATTATCTCATAGTGTTCATTATCCCATGGTGTTCATTATCCTGTGGTGTTCATTATCTCGTGGTGTTCATTATCTCATAGTGTTCATTAACCCATGGTGTTCATTATCCCGTGGTGTTCATTATCTCAGAGTTCATTATCTCATAGTGTTCATTATCCCATAGTGTTCATTATCTCATGGTGTTCATTATCCCATGGTGTTCATTATCTCATAGAGTTCATTATCTCATAGTGTTCATTATCCCATAGTGTTCATTATCTCGTGGTGTTCATTATCCCATAGTGTTCATTATCCCATAGTGTTCATTATCTCGTGGTGTTCATTATCCCATAGTGCTCATTATCCCATAGTGTTCATTATCTCATGGTGTTCATTATCTCATAGTGTTCATTATCCCATAGTGTTCATTATCTCATAGAGTTCATTAACCCATGGTGTTCATTATCCCTGTTTCTACTTCCTCCTTTGAGAAGAGTGGTGAAGGGAATACTAGACACTACCAGTGATCTGCTGACCCTGTTCTGTATGGCCTGTCTCCTGCCTCTTCTTGAGCTATAAGCAGACTCACCGAATTGTCTGAGTGTATCTAGCTGTGTACCGTGTAACTGCTATTTTAACAGCCAGCGGTAGTTAACGGTGTTATAATAGGAACGAGAGCAGGACCACCCATCTTCATTTTTTGGGGGGGCATGTTTCTCCTCCTGTGGGTTTAGGTTAACAGTCCATTATATGTTATTTGATGTTTTATAAACAGGCAGTACAAACACATCTCTGGACCACTAACAGCACAGCTGTGTCCCAAATGGACCCCTATTCCCTATATAGTGTACCACCATAAGGCTCTGGTCAAAAAAGGAGTGCACTTTGTAAGGAATATGGTGCCGTTTGGAATGCAGTCCACGTTCTGTTTCTGTGTGTTGGTCTAACAGCAGATAACATCATGCCAGTCAGCCTCCCGCCCTGCTCTCTGTTTACACCATCTGATGTGGATACATGGAAACATGTCTGTCTGATCACAGCTACAGAGCGGCACAGACCGCAGGCACTTCCCCCGCTGTGTGTGTGTGTGTGTGTGTGTGTGTGTGTGTGTGTGTGTGTGTGTGTGTGTGCGTGTGTGTGTGTGTGTGTGCGTGTGTGTCTTTTGGTGTGTCTTTTGGTGTGTCTTTTGGTGTGTCTTTTTGTGTGCGTGTGTGTGTGTGTCCGTGTGTGTCCGTGTGTGTCCGTGTGTGTGTGGTGTGTGTGTGGTGTGTGTGTGTGTCTTTTTTTGTGTGTGTGTCCGTGTGTGTGTGTGTGTGTGTGTCTTTTGGTGTGTCTTTTTATGTGTCTTTTTATGTGTCTTTTTGTGTGCGTGTGTGTGTGTCCGTGTGTGTCCGTGTGTCCGTGTGTGTGTGGTGTGTGTGTGGTGTGTGTGTGTGTGTGTCTTTTTTTGTGTCTTTTTGTGTGTGTGTCCGTGTGTGTGTCCGTGTGTGTGTGTGTGTGTGTGTGTGTGTGTGTGTGTGTGTGAGGGTGGGTGGGTGGGTGTGTGTGCGTCAGACTGTGGGTGGCCTAATCTCTTAATTACATAGGCCGGATGGTTGGTGAGAGATCACAAGGTCCGTTCTCCCAGTCCCATAAACACCCCTGGAGGGATGCCAAACCAACAGGGTCTGTTCTCCTCTGGTCCTGGGGAGGGATGCCAAACCAACAGGGTCTGTTCTCCTCTGGTCCTGATGCCAAACCAACAGGGTCTGTTCTCCTCTGGTCCTGGGGAGGGATGCCAAACCAACAGGGTCTGTTCTCCCCTGGTCCTGGGGAGTGATGCCAAACCAACAGGGTCTGTTCTCCTCTGGTCCTGGGGAGGGATGCCAAACCAATGGGGTCTGTTCTCCTCTGGTCCTGGGGAGGGATGCCAAACCAACGGGGTCTGTTCTCCTCTGGTCCTGGGGAGGGATGCCAAACCAACAGGGTCTGTTCTCCTCTGGTCCTGGGGAGGGATGCCAAACCAACGGGGTCTGTTCTCCTCTGGTCCTGGGGAGGGATGCCAAACCAACAGGGTCTGTTCTCCTCTGGTCCTGGGGAGTGATGCCAAACCAACAGGGTCTGTTCTCCTCTGGTCCTGGGGAGGGATGCCAAACCAACAGGGTCTGTTCTCCTCTGGTCCTGGGGAGGGATGCCAAACCAACGGGGTCTGTTCTCCTCTGGTCCTGGGGAGGGATGCCAAACCAACAGGGTCTGTTCTCCTCTGGTCCCGGGGAGGGATGCCAAACCAACAGGGTCTGTTCTCCTCTGGTCCCGGGGAGGGATGCCAAACCAACGGGGTCTGTTCTCCTCTGGTCCTGGGGAGGGATGCCAAACCAACAGGGTCTGTTCTCCTCTGGTCCTGGGGAGGGATGCCAAACCAATGGGGTCTGGTCTCCTCTGGTCCTGATGCCAAACCAATGGGGTCTGTTCTCCTCTGGTCCTGGGGAGGGATGCCAAACCAACAGGGTCTGTTCTCCCCTGGTCCTGATGCCAAACCAACAGGGTCTGTTCTCCCCTGGTCCTGATGCCAAACCAACAGGGTCTGTTCTCCTCTGGTCCTGATGCCAAACCAACAGGGTCTGTTCTCCTCTGGTCCTGGGGAGGGATGCCAAACCAATGGGGTCTGTTCTCCTCTGGTCCTGGGGAGGGATGCCAAACCAACAGGGTCTGTTCTCCTCTGGTCCTGGGGAGGGATGCCAAACCAACAGGGTCTGTTCTCCTCTGGTCCTGGGGAGGGATGCCAAACCAACGGGGTCTGTTCTCCTCTGGTCCTGGGGAGGGATGCCAAACCAACAGGGTCTGTTCTCCTCTGGTCCTGGGGAGTGATGCCAAACCAACAGGGTCTGTTCTCCTCTGGTCCTGGGGAGGGATGCCAAACCAACAGGGTCTGTTCTCCTCTGGTCCTGGGGAGGGATGCCAAACCAACGGGGTCTGTTCTCCTCTGGTCCTGGGGAGGGATGCCAAACCAACAGGGTCTGTTCTCCTCTGGTCCCGGGGAGGGATGCCAAACCAACAGGGTCTGTTCTCCTCTGGTCCCGGGGAGGGATGCCAAACCAACGGGGTCTGTTCTCCTCTGGTCCTGGGGAGGGATGCCAAACCAACAGGGTCTGTTCTCCTCTGGTCCTGGGGAGGGATGCCAAACCAATGGGGTCTGGTCTCCTCTGGTCCTGATGCCAAACCAATGGGGTCTGTTCTCCTCTGGTCCTGGGGAGGGATGCCAAACCAACAGGGTCTGTTCTCCCCTGGTCCTGATGCCAAACCAACAGGGTCTGTTCTCCCCTGGTCCTGATGCCAAACCAACAGGGTCTGTTCTCCTCTGGTCCTGATGCCAAACCAACAGGGTCTGTTCTCCTCTGGTCCTGGGGAGGGATGCCAAACCAATGGGGTCTGTTCTCCTCTGGTCCTGGGGAGGGATGCCAAACCAACGGGGTCTGTTCTCCTCTGGTCCTGGGGAGGGATGCCAAACCAACAGGGTCTGTTCTCCTCTGGTCCTGGGGAGGGATGCCAAACCAACGGGGTCTGTTCTCCTCTGGTCCTGGGGAGGGATGCCAAACCAACAGGGTCTGTTCTCCTCTGGTCCTGGGGAGGGATGCCAAACCAATGGGGTCTGTTCTCCTCTGGTCCTGATGCCAAACCAACGGGGTCTGTTCTCCTCTGGTCCTGATGCCAAACCAATGGGGTCTGTTCTCCCCTGGTCCTGGGGAGGGATGCCAAACCAACAGGGTCTGTTCTCCTCTGGTCCTGGGGAGGGATGCCAAACCAACAGGGTCTATTCTCCTCTGGTCCTGGGGAGGGATGCCAAACCAACGGGGTCTGTTCTCCTCTGGTCCTGGGGAGGGATGCCAAACCAACAGGGTCTGTTCTCCTCTGGTCCTGGGGAGGGATGCCAAACCAACAGGGTCTGTTCTCCTCTGGTCCTGGGGAGGGATGCCAAACCAACAGGGTCTGTTCTCCTCTGGTCCTGGGGAGGGATGCCAAACCAACAGGGTCTGTTCTCCCCTGGTCCTGGGGAGGGATGCCAAACCAACAGGGTCTGTTCTCCTCTGGTCCTGGGGAGGGATGCCAAACCAACAGGGTCTGTTCTCCTCTGGTCCTGGGGAGGGATGCCAAACCAACAGGGTCTGTTCTCCTCTGGTCCTGAGGAGGGATGCCAAACCAACAGGGTCTGTTCTCCTCTGGTCCTGATGCCAAACCAACAGGGTCTGTTCTCCTCTGGTCCTGGGGAGGGATGCCAAACCAACAGGGTCTGTTCTCCTCTGGTCCTGGGGAGGGATGCCAAACCAACAGGGTCTGTTCTCCTCTGGTCCTGGGGAGGGATGCCAAACCAACAGGGTCTATTCTCCTCTGGTCCTGGGGAGGGATGCCAAACCAACAGGGTCTGTTCTCCTCTGGTCCTGGGGAGGGATGCCAAACCAACAGGGTCTGTTCTCCTCTGGTCCTGGGGAGGGATGCCAAACCAACAGGGTCTGTTCTCCTCTGGTCCTGGGGAGGGATGCCAAACCAATGGGGTCTGTTCTCCTCTGGTCCTGATGCCAAACCAATGGGGTCTGTTCTCCTCTGGTCCTGATGCCAAACCAACAGGGTCTGTTCTCCTCTGGTCCTGGGGAGGGATGCCAAACCAACAGGGTCTGTTCTCCTCTGGTCCTGGGGAGGGATGCCAAACCAACAGGGTCTGTTCTCCTCTGGTCCTGGGGAGTGATGCCAAACCAACGGGGTCTGTTCTCCTCTGGTCCTGGGGAGGGATGCCAAACCAACAGGGTCTGTTCTCCCCTGGTCCCGGGGAGGGATGCCAAACCAATGGGGTCCTCTGGTCCTGGGGAGGGATGCCAAACCAACAGGGTCTGTTCTCCTCTGGTCCTGGGGAGTGATGCCAAACCAATGGGGTCCTCTGGTCCTGGGGAGGGATGCCAAACCAACAGGGTCTGTTCTCCTCTGGTCCTGGGGAGTGATGCCAAACCAACAGGGTCTGTTCTCCTCTGGTCCTGGGGAGTGATGCCAAACCAACAGGGTCTGTTCTCCTCTGGTCCTGGGGAGGGATGCCAAACCAACGGGGTCTGTTCTCCTCTGGTCCTGAGGAGGGATGCCAAACCAACAGGGTCTGTTCTCCCCTGGTCCTGGGGAGGGATGCCAAACCAACAGGGTCTGTTCTCCTCTGGTCCTGGGGAGGGATGCCAAACCATCAGGGTCTGTTCTCCTCTGGTCCTGGGGAGGGATGCCAAACCAACAGGGTCTGTTCTCCCCTGGTCCTGGGGAGGGATGCTAAACCAACAGGGTCTGTTCTCCTCTGGTCCTGGGGAGGGATGCCAAACCAACAGGGTCTGTTCTCCTCTGGTCCTGGGGAGTGATGCCAAACCAACAGGGTCTGTTCTCCTCTGGTCCTGGGGAGGGATGCCAAACCAACGGGGTCTGTTCTCCTCTGCTCCTGGGGAGGGATGCCAAACCAACGGGGTCTGTTCTCCTCTGGTCCTGGGGAGGGATGCCAAACCAACAGGGTCTGTTCTCCTCTGGTCCTGGGGAGGGATGCCAAACCAACAGGGTCTGTTCTCCTCTGGTCCTGGGGAGGGATGCCAAACCAACGGGGTCTGTTCTCCTCTGGTCCTGATGCCAAACCAACAGGGTCTGTTCTCCTCTGGTCCTGGGGAGGGATGCCAAACCAACGGGGTCTGTTCTGCTCTGGTCCTGATGCCAAACCAACGGGGTCTGTTCTCCTCTGGTCCTGGGGAGGGATGCCAAACCAACAGGGTCTGTTCTCCTCTGGTCCTGGGGAGGGATGCCAAACCAACGGGGTCTGTTCTCCCCTGGTCCTGGGGAGTGATGCCAAACCAACAGGGTCTGTTCTCCTCTGGTCCTGGGGAGGGATGCCAAACCAATGGGGTCTGTTCTCCTCTGGTCCTGGGGAGGGATGCCAAACCAACAGGGTCTGTTCTCCTCTGGTCCTGGGGAGGGATGCCAAACCAACGGGGTCTGTTCTCCTCTGGTCCTGGGGAGGGATGCCAAACCAACAGGGTCTGTTCTCCCCTGGTCCTGGGGAGGGATGCCAAACCATCAGTTTCCCCAAACCCTTTACTCTGCTGCACTACCAGCCGTCACTACACATTTTCCACTATACTGGTTTCCAATGGATGGGCCTAATATAGTCATACAATAAGTTTTGTAGTGATTCCTACGTTGTTGATGTAAGGAATATTTGATTGTCCGTGGTGTGTAATGAGGAGAAATCAAATGCTGCACTTGACACATATGAAATTGCTTATCCCAATCACTAATAAGACATTAAGAAAATGACTGTAAAAACTGTTAATGGCAAGTGGTTCTGGCTGCATAACCGATTAGCTAAACGTAGTGCAAATTGATAAATCATGTGACTAAACTGAATAAAAAGAAACTACACTATGAAACAAAGATAAATGACATAAAGAATGACAGTAAAATGTTTGGAGCACCTTAAATGAAGGATCTGAGGCAAACTCTGCTCCATCAGTCATTGAATCAGATCGCTCATTCATCACAAAACCAACTGATATTACCAACTACTTTAATTATTTTTTCATTGGCAAGATTAGAAAACTTAGGTGGTAGCCGGCTAGTGACAGTGACTAAGGTGCAGGGTAGAGTACCGAGTGGTAGCCGGCTAGTGACAGTGACTAAGGTGCAGGGTTGAGTACCGGGTGGTAGCCGGCTAGTGACAGTGACTAAGGTGCAGAGTTGAGTACCGGGTGGTAGCCGGCTAGTGACAGTGACTAAGGTGCAGGGTAGAGTACCGGGTGGAAGCCGGCTAGTGACAGTGACTAAGGTGCAGGGTTGAGTACCGGGTGGTAGCCGGCTAGTGACAGTGACTAAGGTGCAGGGTAGAGTACCGGGTGGTAGCCGGCTAGTGACAGTGACTAAGGTGCAGGGTAGAGTACCGGGTGGAAGCCGGCTAGTGACAGTGACTAAGGTGCAGGGTTGAGTACCGGGTGGTAGCCGGCTAGTGACAGTGACTAAGGTGCAGGGTAGAGTACCGGGTGGTAGCCGGCTAGTGACGATAACCAAACATAATGCCTGTGTGGCGCTGCGGTCTAAAGCACTGCATCTCAGTGCTAGAGGCGTCACTACAGACCCTGGTTTGATTCCAGGTTGTATAACAACCGATCGTGAATGGGAGTCCCATAGGGCGAATAAACAATCGGCCCAGCGTCGTCCGGGTTACGGTTTGGCTGGGGGAGGCCGTCATTGTAAATAAGAATTTGTTCTCAACCGGCGTAGTTAAATAAAGGTTAAACAAAATCTATTTACAAATATGGCATTTGATTGTGAGGTATTCTAGGTTCAGGTGAACAAAAGGACTTGAGTTTCTGTATGTTATCACAATCACACCATGATTAGTTAATCATTAAACACACACCTCTGCCTTCTTCCTGGAGTGTTCTTTATTCCTGTCTGCGTGATGTACTGAGAACCCAGCTGGCTGTGTGGACGGGGACAGAATATCCAGAGAGTTCTTTATTCCTGTCTGCGTGATGTACTGAGAACCCAGCTGGCTGTGTGGACGGGGACAGAATATCCAGAGAGTTCTTTATTCCTGTCTGCGTGATGTACTGAGAACCCAGCTGGCTGTGTGGACGGGGACAGAATATCCAGAGAGTTCTTTATTCCTGTCTGCGTGATGTACTGAGAACCCAGCTGGCTGTGTGGACGGGGACAGAATATCCAGAGAGTTCTTTATTCCTGTCTGCGTGATGTACTGAGAACCCAGCTGGCTGTGTGGACGGGGACAGAATATCCAGAGAGTTCTTTATTCCTGTAAAAAAAAACATTGTTGGCCAATAATGTAAGAAATAACACACACACAAAAAATATACTGCAAAGTTGCTTAGGAGCTACAAGCAGAGCCTCCATGTCTGTCATGTCTTAGGAGCTACAAGCAGAGCTGTCATGTCTTAGGAGCTACAAGCAGAGCTGTCATGTCTGTCATGTCTTAGGAGCTACACGCAGAGCTGTCATGTCTTAGGAGCTACAAGCAGAGCTGTCATGTCTGTCATGTCTTAGGAGCTACAAGCAGAGCTGTCATGTCTTAGGAGCTACAAGCAGAGCTGTCATGTCTTAGGAGCTACAAGCAGAGCTGCCATGTCTTAGGAGCTACAAGCAGAGCTGTCATGTCTTAGGAGCTACAAGCAGAGCTGTCATGTCTTAGGAGCTACAAGCAGAGCTGTCATGTCTGTCATGTCTTAGGAGCTACAAGCAGAGCTGTCATGTCTTAGGAGCTACAAGCAGAGCTGTCATGTCTGTCATGTCTTAGGAGCTACAAGCAGAGCTGTCATGTCTGTCATGTCTTAGGAGCTACAAGCAGAGCTGTCATGTCTTAGGAGCTACAAGCAGAGCTGTCATGTCTTAGGAGCTACAAGCAGAGCTGTCATGTCTTAGGAGCTACAAGCAGAGCTGTCATGTCTTAGGAGCTACAAGCAGAGCTGTCATGTCTTAGGAGCTACAAGCAGAGCTGTCATGTCTTAGGAGCTACACGCAGAGCTGTCATGTCTTAGGAGCTACACGCAGAGCCTCCATGTCTGTCGGCGCCATCTTACACCTATGAAAAACAGCCCCAGTCCATTATTCCTCCTCCACCAAACTTTACAGTTGGCACTATGCATTGAGGCAGGTAGCGTTCTCCCGGCATCCGCCAAACCCAGATTTATCAGTCGGAATGACAGATGGTGAATTCCTGCTCCAGAATTAAATATCGGCGAGCGTTACATCACTTCCAGCCGACGCTTGGCATTGCTCGTTGGTGATCTTAGGCCTGTGAAGCTCCCGACGAACAGTTCTTGTGTTGACGTTGCTTCCAGAGGCAGTTTGGAATTCGGTAGTGAGTCTTACAATCGAGGACAGACGATTTTCATGCACTACGTGCTTCAGCACTCGGCGGTCCCGTTCTGTGAGCTTGTGTGGTCTACCACTTCGCAACTGAGCCTTTGTTGCTCCTTGACGTTTCCACTTCACAATAAAAGGCACTTAGAGTTGACCAGGGCAGCTCTGACCTGTAGGGGGCCATACTACTGCCAATGTTTTTCTATGGAGATTGTAATGGCTGTGTGCTTGATTTTTCATACACCTGTCAGCAATGGAATGTGGCTGAAATAGCCGAATCCACTCATTTTGAAGGGCTGTCAACATACTTTATGTATAGTGTATATAGTGTTGTTTTATAGCTAATATTTTTATTGTCATTGTTGTTTTCATAATTGTGTGTATCACTTTGTTACTATTGGCCATTAGGTGTATGTAGACAGGAGTCCAAGCACTGCCTTGCACTTCTGGTGGAAAGGGAGGGTCACTATGTTGTATAGTTCACAGTGATGGGTGAACTGAAACGCTCCGTGATACATCACGTCCAGCACCTTAAGGGTACTGGTGGAACCTTGTATGTAAATACTGGCACAGATTTTTAAAAAAGTGTACCTTGTTAAAGATGTTTCCTATTTGACATAAAAAAAATAAGATGTGTTCCTAAAATAAAACCCCAATTTCAACTTCAGTTTCTTTGTCGAGTTTTCAATGTGCTGTTTAAAATTCATATATTTTTTAAAATCTAAACAGATTCCAAGGTACTTCTAAAAAAGATACGCTTTCGATCAGTTGGCCGGCTCATCTTTTCAGTTCGCTGCAGCTGGCGACTGGAACGAGCTGCAACAAACACTCAAACTGGACAGTTTTCTCTTAATCTCTTCAATCAAAGACTCAATCATGGACACTCTTACTGACAGTTGTGGCTGTCGAGCTCAGAGGGAACAATAGTGTTGAATGCTGAGCTGTAGTCAATGAATAGCATCCTCACATAGGTGTTCCTCTTGTCCAGGTGTGTTACGGCGATGGAATCCCTCACACACACAGCAGAGGCTTGGCAGGGCTGTTCAGGCAGGCTGTATCCCTCACACACACAGTAGAGGCTTGGCAGGGCTGTTCAGGCAGGCTGTATCCCTCACAAACACAGTAGAGACTTGGCAGGGCTGTTCAGGCAGGCTGTATCCCTCACAAACACAGCAGAGGCTTGGCAGGGCTGTTCAGGCAGGCTGTATCCCTCACAAACACAGTAGAGACTTGGCAGGGCTGTTCAGGCAGGCTGTATCCCTCACAAACACAGCAGAGGCTTGGCAGGGCTGTTCAGGCAGGCTGTATCCCTCACAAACACAGCAGAGGCTTGGCAGGGCTGTTCAGGCAGGCTGTATCCCTCACAAACACAGCAGAGGCTTGGCAGGGCTGTTCAGGCAGGCTGTATCCCTCACAAACACAGTAGAGACTTGGCAGGGCTGTTCAGGCAGGCTGTATCCCTCACAAACACAGTAGAGACTTGGCAGGGCTGGTCAGGCAGGCTGTATCCCTCACACACACAGCAGAGGCTTGGCAGTAGAGGTCTTCGCGGATCCAACTATACCCAAATACCGAGACCCAATCCGCAACGAGTGTGGGTCCCGCATCTAGATTTATAAATAATGTCACGGGTCTGGGTCGGTTATGATATGATTGTCACGGGTCTCGAGTATGTGTAATTTTAACTGACTTGTCCGGAAATGCCCGTAGGCTACAAATCCAAACATGACTTCTGCAGTAGAGAGAGAGACGGTATCACTTTATGATGCTCTTGCTTTTTCACCAGAGTGGGCATCCAGCTTATTGTTGTTGTTGGCCAATCAGAAGTCATCAAAGCGGCAACAGTGTCACGACTTCCGTCGAAGTCGGTCCCTCTCCTTGTTCGGGCGGCATTCGGCGGTCGACGTCACCGGTCTTCTAGCCATCGTCGCTCCACCTTTCGTTTTCCATTTGTTTTGTCTTGTTTTCCCACACACCTGGTTCACATTCCCTCATCGGACTAAATATATATTACCCTCTGTTTCCCCCATGTCTGTGTGTGGAATTGCAGCAAAGGTCCCCCTCCTTTGCTGCTATAACAGCCTCCACTCTTCTGGGAAGGCTTTCCACTAGATGTTGGAACATTGCTGCGGGGACTTGCTTCCATTCAGCCACAAGTGTGTTAGTGAGGTCTGGCACTGATTTTGGGCGATTAGGCCTGGCTCACAGTCAACGTTCCAATTCATCCAAAAGGTGTTTGATGGGGTTAAGGTTAGGGCTCTGTGCAGGCCAGTCAGGTTCTTCCACACCGATCTCAACATGCCATTTCTGTATGAACCTCGCTTTGTGCACAGGGGCATTGTTGTGCTGAATCAGGAAAGGGCCTTCCCCAAACTGTTGCCACAAAGT
>NW_024060178.1:0-27124 GCF_016432855.1 Salvelinus namaycush
GATAAACACTCCTAACAACCCCAAACCACTAGGGGTGTCCCACATGGTCGCTGATAAACACTCCTAACAACCCCAGACCCACCATCTGGAGGGGGGTGTCCACATGTCTGATTAACACTCCTAACAACCCGCCACTAGGAGGTGTCCACATGGTCTGATAAACCTCCTAGACAACCCCCCCTCCCCAACCACTAGGATGTGTCCACACAAACGGTCCTGATAAACACTCCTAAACAACAGCCACTAGGAGGTGTCCACAAATGGTCTGATAAACATCAACTAAGACGCCCAACCAGCAAAAAACTAGAGGTTGTCCCACATGTTCTGATAAACCTCCTACAACCACCCCCCAACCAACCACTAGGAGTGTCCATATGGTCTGATAAACACTCCTACAACCCCACCACAGGAGGTTTTCCACATGGTCTGATAAACAGCTCCTAACAACCCTGAACCACTAGGAAGGTGTCCACATGGTCTGATAAACACTCCCTAACAACCCCTACCACCTGAGGAGGTGTCCACATGGTCTGATAAACACTCCTAACAACCCCACCACTAGGAGGTGTCCACATGGTCTGATAAACACTCCTAACAACCAGACCACTAGGAGGTGTCCACATGGTCTGATAAACACTCCTAACAACCCCACCACTAGGAGGTGTCCACATGGTCTGATAAACACTCCTAACAACCCCACCACTAGGAGGTGTCCACATGGTCTGATAAACACTCCTAACAACCCCACCACTAGGAGGTGTCCACATGGTCTGATAAACACTCCTAACATCCCCACCACTAGGAGGTGTCCACATGGTCTGATAAACACTCCTAACATCCCCACCACTAGGAGGTGTCCACATGGTCTGATAAACACTCCTAACAACCCCACCACTAGGAGGTGTCCACATGGTCTGATAAACACTCCTAACAACCCCACCACTAGGAGGTGTCCACATGGTCTGATAAACACTCCTAACAACCAGACCACTAGGAGGTGTCCACATGGTCTGATAAACACTCCTAACAACCCCACCACTAGGAGGTGTCCACATGTTCTGATAAACACTCCTAACAACCTGACCACTAGGAGGTGTCCACATGGTCTGATAAACACTCCTAACAACCAGACCACTAGGAGGTGTCCACATGGTCTGATAAACACTCCTAACAACCCCACCATTAGGAGTTGTCCACATGGTCTGATAAACACTCCTAACAACCCCACCACTAGGAGGTGTCCACATGGTCTGATAAACACTCCTAACAACCCCACAACTAGGAGGTGTCCACATGGTCTGATAAACACTCCTAACAACCCCAACACTAGGAGGTGTCCACATGGTCTGATAAACACTCCTAACAACCCAACCACTAGGAGGTGTCCACATGGTCTGATAAACACTCCTAATAACCCCACCACTAGGAGGTGTCCACATGGTCTGATAAACACTCCTAACAACCAGACCACTAGGAGGTGTCCACATGGTCTGATAAACACTCCTAACAACCCCACCACTATGAGGTGTCCACATGGTCTGATAAACACTCCTAACAACCCCACCACTAGGAGGTGTCCACATGGTCTGATAAACACTCCTAACTACCCCACCACTAGGAGGTGTCCACATGGTCTGATAAACACTCCTAACAACCCACCACTAGGAGGTGTCCACATGGTCTGATAAACACTCCTAACAACCCCACCACTAGGAGGTGTCCACATGGTCTGATAAACACTCCTAACAACCAGACCACTAGGAGGTGTCCACATGGTCTGATAAACACTCCTAACAACCCACCACTAGGAGGTGTCCACATGGTCTGATAAACACTCCTAACAACCCCACCACTAGGAGGTGTCCACATGGTCTGATTAACACTCCTAACAACCCCACCACTAGGAGGTGTCCACATGGTCTGATAAACACTCCTAACAACCCCACCACTAGGAGGTGTCCACATGGTCTGATAAACACTCCTAACAACCCCACCACTAGGAGGTGTCCACATGGTCTGATAAACACTCCTAACAACCAGACCACTAGGAGGTGTCCACATGGTCTGATAAACACTCCTAACAACCCCACCACTAGGAGGTGTCCACATGGTCTGATAAACACTCCTAACAACCAGACCACTAGGAGGTGTCCACATGGTCTGATAAACACTCCTAACAACCCCACCACTAGGAGGTGTCCACATGGTCTGATAAACACTCCTAACAACCCCACCACTAGGAGGTGTCCACATGGTCTGATAAACACTCCTATCAACCCCACCACTAGGAGGTGTCCACATGGTCTGATAAACACTCCTAACAACCCCACCACTAGGAGGTGTCCACATGGTCTGATAAACACTCCTAACAACCCCACCACTAGGAGGTGTCCACATGGTCTGATAAACACTCCTAACAACCCCACCACTAGGAGGTGCCCACATGGTCTGATAAACACTCCTAACAACCCCACCACTAGGAGGTGTCCACATGGTCTGATAAACACTCCTAACAACCCCACCACCAGGAGGTGTCCACATGGTCTGATAAACACTCCTAACAACCCCACCACTAGGAGGTGTCCACATGGTCTGATAAACACTCCTAACAACCCCACCACTAGGAGGTGTCCACATGGTCTGATAAACACTCCTAACAACCAGACCACTAGGAGGTGTCCACATGGTCTGATAAACACTCCTAACAACCCCACCACTAGGAGGTGTCCACATGGTCTGATTAACACTCCTAACAACCCCACCACTAGGAGGTGTCCACATGGTCTGATAAACACTCCTAACAACCCCACCACTAGGAGGTGTCCACATGGTCTGATAAACACTCCTAACAACCCACCACTAGGAGGTGTCCACATGGTCTGATAAACACTCCTAACAACCCCACCACTAGGAGGTGTCCACATGGTCTGATAAACACTCCTAACAACCCCACCACTAGGAGGTGTCCACATGGTCTGATAAACACTCCTAACAACCCCACAACTAGGAGGTGTCCACATGGTCTGATAAACACTCCTAACAACCCCACCACTAGGAGGTGTCCACATGGTCTGATAAACACTCCTAACAACCCCACCACTAGGAGGTGTCCACATGGTCTGATAAACACTCCTAACAACCCCACCACTAGGAGGTGTCCACATGGTCTGATAAACATTCCTAACATCCCACCACTAGGAGGTGTCCACATGGTCTGATAAACACTCCTAACAACCCCACCACTAGGAGGTGTCCACATGGTCTGATAAACACTCCTAACAACCCCACCACTAGGAGGTGTCCACATGGTCTGATAAACACTCCTAACAACCCACCACTAGGAGGTGTCCACATGGTCTGATAAACACTCCTAACAACCCCACCACTAGGAGGTGTCCACATGGTCTGATAAACACTCCTAACAACCAGACCACTAGGAGGTGTCCACATGGTCTGATAAACACTCCTAACAACCCCACCACTAGGAGGTGTCCACATGGTCTGATAAACACTCCTAACAACCCCACCACTAGGAGGTGTCCACATGGTCTGATAAACACTCCTAACAACCCCACCACTAGGAGGTGTCCACATGGTCTGATAAACACTCCTAACAACCCCACCACTAGGAGGTGTCCACATGGTCTGATTAACACTCCTAACAACCCCACCACTAGGAGGTGTCCACATGGTCTGATAAACACTCCTAACAACCCCACCACTAGGAGGTGTCCACATGGTCTGATAAACACTCCTATCAACCCCACCACTAGGAGGTGTCCACATGGTCTGATAAACACTCCTAACAACCCCACCACTAGGAGGTGTCCACATGGTCCTAAAGCACACCGTTGCATCAGTTTGTATCACATTTCAATGATTAAACTGGTCAGACTGCTTGCGATTAGAGTGTTGGGCCAGTAACCGAAAGGTCAGACTGCCTGAGATTAGAGTGTTGGGCCAGTAACCGAAAGGACACTGGTTCAAATACCTGAGCTGGATGATGAATGTGTGAGTTATCTTGTCATCTTTTTGGGTAACCACAATGGAACATTCTAGTCTTTAAGGACATGAACTGGCAGAACAGGTTTCAGCAAAGTATGGAGTCATTGTTTTCAGGAAGGTGAAACCATGGCCAGTGGTGTAAAGTACTTCAGTAAAAATACTTTACAGCACTACTTAAGTAGTTTGTTGGGGTATCTATACTTTACAGCACTACTTAAGTAGCTTGTTAGCTTGTATCTATACTTTACTTTTCAATGTATATTTTTGATAATTTTACTTTTACATCAGTACATTCCTAAAGAAAATAATGTACTTTGGGTCAGTAACTGGTATGGTCAGGTAGACTAGTGATTAGAGTGGTGAGTCAGTAACTGGTATGGTCAGATAGACTAGTGGTTAGAGTGGTGGGTCAGTAACTGGTATGGTCAGGTAGACTAGTGATTAGAGTGGTGGGTCAGTAACTGGTATGGTCAGATAGACTAGTGGTTAGAGTGTTGGGTCAGTAACTGGTATGGTCAGATAGACTAGTGGTTAGAGTGGTGGGTCAGTAACTGGTATGGTCAGATAGACTAGTGGTTAGAGTGGTGGGTCAGTAACTGGTATGGTCAGATAGACTAGTGGTTAGAGTGGTGGGTCAGTAACTGGTATTGTCAGATAGACTAGTGGTTAGAGTGGTGGGTCAGTAACTGGTATAGTCAGATAGACTAGTGGTTAGAGTGGTGGGTCAGTAACTGGTATGGTCAGATAGACTAGTGGTTAGAGTGGTGGGTCAGTAACTGGTATTGTCAGATAGACTAGTGGTTAGAGTGGTGGGTCAGTAACTGGTATGGTCAGATAGACTAGTGGTTAGAGTGTTGGGCCAGTAACTGGTATGGTCAGATAGACTAGTGGTTAGAGTGGTGGGTCAGTAACTGGTATGGTCAGGTAGACTAGTGGTTAGAGTGGTGGGTCAGTAACTGGTATAGTCAGATAGACTAGTGGTTAGAGTGGTGGGTCAGTAACTGGTATGGTCAGATAGACTAGTGGTTAGAGTGGTGGGTCAGTAACTGGTATGGTCAGGTAGACTAGTGGTTAGAGTGGTGGGTCAGTAACTGGTATGGTCAGATAGACTAGTGGTTAGAGTGGTGGGTCAGTAACTGGTATGGTATGGTCAGATAGACTAGTGGTTAGAGTGGTGGGTCAGTAACTGGTATGGTATGGTCAGATAGACTAGTGGTTAGAGTGGTGGGTCAGTAACTGGTATGGTCAGATAGACTAGTGGTTAGAGTGGTGGGTCAGTAACTGAAAGGTCGCTGGTTTGAAAACCTGTCAAGGTGAAAATCTGTCGATGTGCCCTTAAAACAAGACACTTTGCTCCAGGTCACCATACTACTAAACTACGCCTATCATACTACTATGTCTGACCCTGTAAAACAACACCTATCATACTACTATGACTGACCCTGTAAAACAACACCTATCATACTACTGTGACTGACCCTGTAAAACAACACCTATCATACTACTATGGCTGACCCTGTAAAACAACACCTATCATAATACTATGACTGACCCTGTAAAACAACACCTATCATACTACTGTGACTGACCCTGTAAAACAACACCTATCATACTACTATGACTGACCCTGTAAAACAACACCTATCATACTACTATGACTGACCCTGTAAAACAACACCTATCATACTACTATGGCTGACCCTGTAAAACAACACCTATCATACTACAATGACTGACCCTGTAAAACAACACCTATCATACTACTATTTTTATTTTTATTTTTTATTTAACCTTTATTTAACCAGGTAGGCAAATTGAGAACACGTTCTCATTTACAATTGCGACCTGGCCAAGATAAAGCAAAGCAGTTCGACACATACAACAACACATAGTTACACATGGAGTAAAACAAACATACAGTCAATAATACAGTGAAAAATAAGTCTATATACAATGTGAGCAAGTGAGGTGAGATAAAGGAGGTGAAGGCAAACAAAATATATAAAATATATATATAAATAAATAAAAATATAAAAAAGGCCATGGTGGCGAAGTAAATACAATATAGCAAGTAAAAAAAACACTGGAATGGTTGGTTTGCAGTGGAAGAAAGTGTAAAGTAGAGATAGAAATAATGGGGTGCAAAGGAGCAAAATAAATAAATAAATACAGTAGGTAAAGAGGTAGTTGTTTGGGCTAAATTATAGATGGGCTATGGACTATGACTGACCCTGTAAAACAACACCTATCATACTACTGTGACTGACCCTGTAAAACAACACCTATCATACTACTATGTCTGACCCTGTACAACACCTATCATACTACTATGTCTGACCCTGTACAACAACACCTATCATACTACTATGACTGACCCTGTAAAACAACACCTATCATACTACTATGACTGACCCTGTAAAACAACACCTATCATACTACTATGACTGACCCTGTAAAACAACACCTATCATACTACTATGACTGACCCTGTAAAACAACACCTATCATACTACTATGGCTGACCCTGTAAAACAACACCTATCATAATACTATGACTGACCCTGTAAAACAACACCTATCATACTACTATGGCTGACCCTGTAAAACAACACCTATCATACTACTATGTCTGACCCTGTACAACAACACCTATCATACTACTATGTCTGACCCTGTACAACAACACATTACACTGCAGCTATCGTACTACTATGACTGACCCTGTAAAACAACACATTACACTGCACCTATCATACTACTATGACTGACCCTGTAAAACAACACCTATCATACTACTATGACTGACCCTGTAAAACAACACATTTCAATGAACCAATCTGATGTCTGTGACAATCAAACATTTTAAAAGCTAACCAACATAAAGAAAATTACAGCATTGATTTATTTTATGACAACAGTTAATAGAACAATGCTGTTTATAGATCTAGTTGACCTTCATCCAAGGACACCTTGACATGCATTACCCTCTCACTGCAGAAACATATTCTCATGTTATCACATGACTTCTAGTTAGAGAAAAGGATTCCTGTTAACACAACCTGCTACCAGCAGCTATGGACGAACCAAAAATGTGACATATCTGTTTGACAGTTACCCTGAAAGATGCATGTGTGAACTATCTTGTCATCTCTTTGGCTAACCACATTGGAACATTCTAGTCTTTAAGGACATGAACTGGCAGAACAGGTTTCAGCAAAGTATGGAGTCATTGTTTTCAGGAAGGTGTAACCATGACGATAGGAGAGACAGGAGGCAGACTAAGGGCAAGGGAAGCAACCTGATCTACTGTCCTACAAAGACAAACAGCCACCTGAACTACTGTCCTACAAAGACAAACAGCCACCTGAACTACTGTCCTACAAAGACAAACAGCATCTACACAAACAGCCACCTGAACTACTGTCCTACAAAGACAAACAGCATCTACACAAACAGTCACCTGAACTACTGTCCTACAAAGACAAACAGCATCTACACAAACAGCCACCTGAACTACTGTCCTACAAAGACAAACAGCATCTACACAAACAGCCACCTGAACTACTGTCCTACAAAGACAAACAGCATCTACACAAACAGCCACCCGAACTACTGTCCTACAGAGACAAACAGCATCTACACAAACAGCCACCTGAACTACTGTCCTACAAAGACAAACAGCATCTACACAAACAGTGAAACTGAGAAAAATTGCTTCAAGTTTGTTTTTTAGTCCATGCATATTTAGTCCACAGCATGGTAGCAACACAACATAACAACATGGTAGCAACACAACATAACAACGACATGGTAGCAACACAACATAACAACAACATGGTAGCAACACAACATAATAACGACATGGTAGCAACACAACATAACAACGACATGGTAGCAACACAACATAACAACGACATGGTAGCAACACAACATAACAACAACATGGTAGCAACACAACATGGTAGCAGCACAAAACATGGTACAAACATTATTGGGCACAGACAACAGCACAAAGGGAGAGAAGATGGAGGTAGAGTTTAATTGGTTCCATTGTTCCAGGCACAATCAACCGCAGCTAAAGTATTTGGGAAAAAATTTAAATACAACTTGAATCCCTGGTCTGCTGGTCATCCGACCTGGCAGTGGTCCCCTTGAACAATAAGCTCAGTATCAGTCTATTGGAGGTGCCCAAGAAAGAGAAGGTAACCTGTCTAAATGACTCCTGCCCCGTGGCACTCACGTCGGTAGCCATGAAGTGGTTCGAAGGTAACCTGTCTAAATGACTACTGCCCCGTGGCACTCACGTCGGGAGCCATGAAGTGGTTCGAAGGTAACCTAGTCCATGCACATGACCACCGATCTGACCTATGACCCCTAAAACGCAAAAGAAAAGTGAAATATCTAGAAATCTGAATGTGTTTATCTTTCTTGTTGTTTTTCTGTTTGATGGAACCATAACAAGTTGTCATTTACAACTGGGACCTGGCCAAGATAGAGCAAAGTAGTGTGACACAAACAACACAGAGTTACACATGGGATAAACAAACATACAGTCAATAACACAAGAGAAAAGTCTATATACAGTGTGTGCAAATGAAGTAAGATTTAGGAGGTAAGGCAATAAATAGGTCATAGTGGCGTAATAATTACAATTTAGCAATTAAACACTGGAGTGATAGATGTGCAGAAGATGAATGAGCAAGTAGAGATACTGGGGTGCAAAGGAGAAGAAAGAAAATAACAATAAGGGGATGAGGTAGTTGGGTGGGATATTTACAGATGGGCTATGTACAGGTGCAATGATCTGTAAGCTGCTCTGACAGCTGATGCTTAAAGTTAGTGAGGGAGATATAAGTCTCCAGATTCAGTGATTTTTGCAATTCGTTCTAGTCATTGGCAGCAGAGAACTGGAAGGAAAGGCGGCCAAGGAGGAATTGGCTTTGTGGATGACCAGTGAAATAAACCTGCTGGAGCGCGTGCTACGAGTGGGTGCTGCTATGGTGACCAGTGAGCTGAGATAAGGCGGGGCTTTACCTAGCAGAGACTTACAGATGACCTGGAGCCAGTGGGTTTGGCGACAAATATGAAGCGAGGGCCAGCCAACGAGAGCATACAGGTCACAGTGGTGGGTAGTACATGGGGCTTTGGTGACAAGGTGGATGACACTGTGATAGACTACATCCAATTTATTGAGTAGAGTGTTGGAGGTTATTTTATAGATGACATCACCAAACTCGAGGATCGGTAGGATAGTCAGTTTTACGAGGGTATGTTTGGCAGCATGAGTGAAGAATGTTTTGTTGAGAAATAGGAAGATGATTCTAGATTTAATTTTGGATTGGAGATACTTAATGTGAGTCTGGAAGGAGAATTTACAGTCTAACCAGACACCTAGGTACTTGTAGTTGTCCACATATTCTAAATCAGAACCATCCAGAATAGTGATGTTAGATGGGCAGCGATTTGTTGAAAAGTATGCATTTAGTTTAACTTGCATTTAAGAGCTGTTGGATGCCACGGAAGGAGTGTTGTATGTCATTGAAGCTAGTCTGGAGGTAGTCTAGATAGTCTGGAGGTTTGTTAACACAGTGTCCAAAGAAGGGCCAGAAGTATACAGAATGGTGTTGCCCGCGTAGAGGTGGATCAAAGAATCACCAGCAACAAGAGCGACATCATTGATGAATACAGAGAAAAGAGTCGGCCTGAAAATTGAACCCTGTGGCACCCCGATAGAGACTGCCAGAGGTCACGACAACAGGCCCTACGATTTGACACACTGAACTCTATCTGAGAAGTTGTTGGTGAACCAGGCGGGGCAGTCATCTGAGAAACCAAGGCTATTCAGTCTTCCGATAATGTAAGGGTCCTGTGTGTAGCTGGTGTAGAGAGTCAGGCGCAGGACAGCAGAATTGAGTAATCAACGTACTTTACTCAAAAAGACAAATATACAAAGTAACATTATGAGCCCACAAAGACGGACCGAATTACAATAAACAATCACTCACAAACACAACATGGGGAACAGAGGGTTAAATAATCAACAAGTAATTGGTTGAGTGAAGCCAGGTGTTTGAGACAAAGACAGAACAAATGGAAAATGAAAAGTGGATCGGCGGTGGCTAGAACCGCCGAACACCGCCCAAACAAGGGAACGACTTTGGCGGAAGTCGTGACAGATAAGAATGCGGTGATTGACAGAGTCGAAAGCCTTGGCCAGGTCGATGAATACGGCTGCACAGTATTGTCTTTTATCGATGGCGGTTATGATATCGTTTAGTACCTTGAGCGTGACTGAGGTGCACCCGTGACCAGCTCGGAAACCGGATTACATAGCGGAGAAGGTACGGTGGAATTCGAAATGGTCGGTGATCTGATTGTTAACTTGGCTTTTGAAAACATTAGAAAGGCAAGGTAGGATAAATATAGGTCTGTAACAGTTTAGAGTGTCTAGAGTGTCACCCCCTTTGAAGAGGGGGATGACCGCGGCAGCTTTCCAGTCTTTAGGGATCTCAGACAATACGAAAGAGAGGTTGAACAGGCTAGTTATGTAGTTGTGTTTTCATGTTTTGAATGTTGTATTGGAGTAGGCCTAACCCTCACCATTTTTTCTGGTAATGGAGAGAGACACCAGAAAAGACACAGAGACAGCAACAGAATAATTGGAAATGATGGAGAGAGACACCAGACAAGACACAGAGACAGCGACAGAATAATAGGGTATGATGGAGAGAGACACCAGACAAGACACAGAGACAGCAACAGAAGAATATGATATGATGGAGAGAGACACACTAGACAAGACACAGAGACAGCAACAGAAGAATAGGATATGATGGAGAGAGACACCAGACAAGACACAGAGACAGCAACAGAAGAATATGATATGATGGAGAGAGACACCAGACAAGACACAGAGACAGCAACAGAATAATAGGACATGATGGAGAGACACCAGACAAGACACAGAGACAGTGTGTGTGTGTGTGTGTGTGTGTGTGTGTGTGTGTGTGTGTGTGTGTGTGTGTGTGTGTGTGTGTGTGTGTGTGTGTGTGTGTGTGTGTGTGTGTGTGTGTGTGTGTGTGTGTGTGTGTGTGTGTGTGTGTGTGTGTGTGTGTGTGTGTGTGTGTGTGTGTGAGAGAGGGTGTTTAGGTACTGTAGGATTCTTTAATCAGTTTGGCTAATTGGACAGGTCAGAGTCTACGTTTGAAGTGGTGGAGTGATTTTTGGCAATACACTTTAGATGTATTCATGGATTTAGCTGTTGAGATTCCACCATGGACCCCACTACTGGCTATGGGCTAAACCACCAATGTCTTCAAATCCTCTGGGAGAGAGGAGCTGCTACCCCTGGGGAGAGAGGAGCTGCTACCCCTGGAGAGAGAGGAGCTGCTACCACTGGGGAGAGAGAGGAGCGGCTTCCCCTGGGGGGAGAGGAGCTGCTACCCCTGGGGAGAGAGAGGAGCTGCTACCCCTGGGGAGAGAGGAGCTGCTACCCCTGGGGAGAGAGGAGCTGCTACCCCTGGGGAGAGAGAGGAGCTGCTACCCCTGGGGAGAGAGAGGAGCTGCTACCCCTGGGGAGAGAGGAGCTGCTACCCCTGGGGAGAGAGAGGAGCTGCTACCCCTGGGGAGAGAGGAGCTGCTACCCCTGGGGAGAGAGGAGCTGCTACCAGGAGAGACTGTGACCCTGCTCGGGAAGAGCTTAACATTTGTTGATTGTTGTGGAACGTTTGTCAGGAGCTTCAGTGATGAAGACTGCTCAACTTGCTGATGTTTCACAATATGCCATGGCCATCTGCAGGTCACCAGGTCTAAACTGAGTTGAACACAATCATCAACAAAACACCAAATGATGGATTTTCTTGTGGAAGAATGGTGTCACATCCCTCCAATAGAGTTCCAGACAGTTGTAGAATGTATTCCAAGGCACATTGTAAGAGCTATAAAGAGAGAGGGAGTGGGAGAGAGAACAGGCAGAACCTGATATGTAAATGAGCAGAGCAAATGAAAGTAACTTTCGAAGACCGAATTATCATTTCAGACTCTGTTTCTATTGAGAGATAAAAGGTAAGACGATGATTGTTATGTGTATTAATATAGTTGATGATATTGTTATGTGTATTCATATAGTTGATGATATTGTTATGTGTATTCATATAGTTGGTGATATTGTTATGTGTATTCATATAGTTGATGATATTGTTATGTGTATTCATATAGTTGATGATATTGTTATGTGTATTCATATAGATGATGATATTGTTATGTGTATTCATATAGTTGATTATATTGTTATGTGTATTCATATAGTTGATGATATTGTTATGTGTATTCATATAGTTGATGATATTGTTATGTGTATTCATATAGTTGATGATATTGTTATGTGTATTCATATAGTTGATGATATTGTTATGTGTATTCATATAGTTGATGATATTGTTATGTGTATTCATATAGTTGATGATATTGTTATGTGTATTCATATAGTTGATGATATTGTTATGTGTATTCATATAGTTGATGATATTGTTATGTGTATTCATATAGTTGATGATATTGTTATGTGTATTTATATAGTTGATGATATTGTTATGTGTATTCATATAGTTGATGATATTGTTATGTGTATTCATATAGTTGATGATATTGTTATGTGTATTTATATAGTTGATGATATTGTTATGTGTATTCATATAGTTGATGATATTGTTATGTGTATTCATATAGTTGATGATATTGTTATGTGTATTCATATAGTTGATGATATTGTTATGTGTATTCATATAGTTGATGATATTGTTATATGTATTCATATAGTTGATGATATTTTTGGTGGACAGTGTTATAATAGTCCTCTTCTCCTTAAAATGTTTGATATAAATTAGATGCGTGGGGTGAATTCGTTCTGTGCCCATCTGTGTGCCCCAGGATGATCACTCCAACACTATCAAGGATCTAAAACGTTTTTTTTTGGGCTGTCCCCATAGGAGAACCCTTTGTAGAACCCTTTTTGGTGCTAGTAGAACACGTTGGGTTCCATACAGAACCCTTTCCACAGAGGGTTCTACACGGAAGCAAGAAGGGTTCTATCTGGAACTCAAAAGACTCTCCTATGGGGACAGCCGGAGGACCCGTTTGGAACCCTTTATTCTAAGAGTGTACTGTATCATAGTTTTATAGACTTGTCTTCTCAAAACAGGCTTAAAACACAACAAGCAACAAACTAACATTTTCTCTTTCTAATCTACTGTTAATGCTTTTCACTCAGGAAGGTATTTTGTGTGAAAGAGAAATATTGTGGAGCCTAACAACAAACTACACTTCCTCAAAACAGGTTGTGTGTATTCATTAGTGCCCACCGTAGCAAAACATTTGGTAACAGTAACCAATTAGGTAACGTTGTACAGCGTTTGGAGTAAACTGTTTATGCAACATTTTAAAACTGTTGGCTGTGGAGTAAACTAATGAATACAACCCAGGTTGTAGCCTACGACTCGGCTGTTGATACCTGCCTGATGCTGAAACCTGAACGTAGCCTGAGGGGTATACTATGATGCAAGCTAGATATACTGGTTTTCTAAAGCTAGCCAGCTTCATTTAGTGTCACATTCCAGCTCAGGCCCCATCCATCAGAATACACAGAGCGCTAGTCATCAGGAAGGTGCTCTCTCAGCCGAACAGAAAATATCTCAATGACTTGACATGTTCTGGTTGTGAATTCAGGCTACAAGGTGAGAATCCTGCCAGGGATTATTGTAAAGTGTGTAGAGAAATTAAATGTATGGTGTAATGTTAGTATAGTGAAGTAAAACACTCCTAACAGTAGATAAATTAAATGTATGGTGTAATGTTAGTATAGTGAAGTAAAACACTCCTAACAGTAGATAAATTAAATGTATGGTGTAATGTTAGTATAGATCCTCTACATTTCATTAGTTAATGTAATTGTATCATAGTTCCTCTATCATGTAGTGATCCTCTACATTTCATATGATAATGTAATTGTACCATAGTTCCTCTATAGTGTAGTGATCCTCTACATTTCATATGATAATGTAATTGTACCATAGTTCCTCTACAGTGTAGTAATCCCCTACATTTCATATGGTTATGTAATTGTATCATAGTTCCTCTATAGTGTAGTGATTCTCTACATTTCATATGATAATGTAATTGTATCATAGTTCCACTATAGTGTAGTGATCGTCTACATTTCATATGATAATGTAATTGTATCATAGTTCCTCTATAGTGTAGTGATCCTCTACATTTCATATGATAATGTAATTGTATCATAGTTCCTCTATAGTGTAGTGATCCTCTACATTTCATATGATAATGTAATTGTATCATAGTTCCTCTATAGTGTAGTGATCGTCTACATTTCATATGATAATGTAATTGTATCATAGGTCCTCTATAGTGTAGTGACCCTCTACATTTCATATGATAATGTAATTGTACCATAGGACCTCTATAGTTTAGTGACCCTCGCTATATGAGCCATGTCACAATTCCAACCAATAAACACTATTGGTGCCAATGGATCGATGTGTATGATTTTGCCTTTCACGCGAGCAACCCGGGTTCGCTTCCTTGGGGGCAGTGTGAGCCACGTTACAATTCCCCCAAGGGTTAACCCTATTGGTGTGATGTGAAGGTGTTTGCCTTACTTACCAACAACCCGGATTCTCTTCCTGCCCTACATCTGTACTCAGAATTGTACTTGGTGATATTGTGCTGCTAGTGATAGACAACATTTAGAGACAGAATACAGACAGAAGAGTTTACACAAAGTTACCCTACAACATTATACACAACTAGGTAGAGTGAGCATAGAGCTATAAGAGAATGAACAGTGGATATACACATATACAGTACAGTGGATATACACATATACAGTACAGTGGATATACACATATACAGTACAGTGGATATACACATATACAGTACAGTGGATATACAGTTGATATACAGTACAGTGGATATACAGTTGATATACAGTACAGTGGATATACAGTTGATATACAGTACAGTGGATATACAGTACAGTGGATATACAGTTGATATACAGTACAGTGACTATACAGTTGATATACAGTACAGTGGATATACAGTTGATATACAGTACAGTGGATATACAGTTGATATACAGTGGATGTCCACATTTACAGTAAACTAAAACATGTAGTGTACAGCATAGTCCTTTAGTCTCTATGGGCCAGGTGGCCAGTTGGTGAGGGCCACAGCATAGTCCTTTAGTCTCTATGGGTCAGGTGTCCAGTTGGTGAGGGCCACAGCATAGTCCTTTAGTCTCTATGGGCCAGATGGCCAGTTGGTGAGGGCCAGAGCATAGTCCTTCAGTCTCTATGGGCCAGTTGGTGAGGGCCACAGCATAGTCCTTTAGTCTCTATGGGCCAGGTGGCCAGTTGGTGAGGGCCACAGCATAGTCCTTTAGTCTCTATGGACCAGGTGGCCAGTTGCTGAGGGCCACATCATAGTCCTTTAGTCTCTATGGACCAGATGGCCAGTTGGTGAGGGCCAGAGCATAGTCCTTTAGGCTCTATGGGCCAGTTGGTGAGGGCCACAGCATAGTCCTTTAGTCTCTATGGGCCAGGTGGCCAGTTGGTGAGGGCTACAGCATAGTCCTTTAGTCTCTATGGACCAGGTGGCCAGTTGGTGAGGGCCACAGCATAGTCCTTTAGTCTCTATGGACCAGGTGGCCAGTTGGTGAGGGCCACAGCATAGTCCTTTAGTCTCTATGGACCAGGTGGCCAGTTGGTGAGGGCCACAGCATAGTCCTTTAGTCTCTATGGGCCAGGTGGTCAGTTGGTGAGGGCCACAGCATAGTCCTTTAGTCTCTATGGGCCAGGTGGCCAGTTGGTGAGGGCCACAGCATAGTCCTTTAGTCTCTATGGACCAGATGGCCAGTTGGTGAAGGCCACAGCATAGTCCTTTAGTCTCTATGGGCCAGATGGCCAGTTGGTGAGGGCCACAGCATAGTCCTTTAGTCTCTATGGGCCAGATGGCCAGTTGGTGAGGGCCACAGCATAGAATGTGTAGTGTATTTGAGTGTATCAATCAATCAATACATTTTTTTTTATATAGCCCTTCGTACATCAGCTAATATCTCGAAGTGCTGTACAGACACCCAGCCTAAAACCCCAAACAGCTAGTAATGCAGGTGTAGAAGCACGGTGGCTAGGAAAAACTCCCTAGAAAGGCCAAAACCTAGGAAGAAACCTAGAGAGGAACCAGGCTATGAGGGGTGGCCAGTCCTCTTCTGGCTGTGCCGGGTGGAGATTATAACAGAACTATGCCAAGATGTTCAAAAATGTTCATAAGTGACAAGCATGGTATTTAAGCTTTTAAAAAGGTTTCTGAAGATGATAAATTCCGCTTTTCTATTTAAAAATGGTTCATTAATTATAATCTACATAGTAATGCAAATGACCTGTTGCTGCAGGATTATTCTCCTGCTGTAGCAAACTGGTTCAAATTAAGATCCAACATCTGTAGCAATATACCTCTCTCTAATGTATATGGCTCTATCAGGATATATATACCTCTCTCTAATGTATATGGCTCAATCAGGATATATATACCTCTCTCTAATGTATATGGCTCAATCAGGATATATATATACCTCTCTCTAATGTATATGGCTCTATCAGGATATATATACCTCTCTCTAATGTATATGACTATATCAGGATATATATACCTCTCTCTAATGTATATGACTATATCAGGATATATATACCTCTCTCTAATGTATATGGTTATATCAGGATATGTATACCTCTCTCTAATGTATATGACTATATCAGGATATGTATACATCTTTCTAATGTATATGGCTCTATCAGGATATATATACCTCTCTCTAATGTATATGACTCTATCAGGATATATATACCTCTCTCTAATGTATATGACTCTATCAGGATACATATACCTCTCTCTAATGTATATGGTTATATCAGGATATATATACCTCTCTCTAATGTATATGGCTATATCAGGATATATATACCTCTCTCTAATGTATATGACTATATCAGGATATATATACCTCTCTCTAATGTATATGGTTATATGAGGATATATATACCTCTCTCTAATGTATATGACTATATCAGGATATATATACCTCTCTCTAATGTATATGACTATATCAGGATTCACTTTTGACCATTTGACATCTTGTATTTACTGTTGTTTAGGCTGGTTGAATGAGTTGTCTATGAAAGCTACTTCATCTGCAAGAAAACAGGCGGCTGCACCAGTGACTGTAAGTTATGTGATTTCCTCATATGAAATTAAAAATATGTTTGTAGCCTACGCAGTTACAAAATGGCTGTTGAAACTGTAACACATATTGCTCAGTAACAAATAGATGTGTTGGTATGTAGGAAAGACGGGCAGACTCTCGTAGGTCTAGACTACCTACAAACTATTATAAGGCTATGATCACTTATCATGATGACAAACCTGATGGTCTCTGTGAACTGATCTGAACAGGTTTAGGCTGGTCATCTATGATATGTAGGTTATAGCCGAGGTATAGACCTCGATCTGCATATCACTAACAAACCACTATTATACATTATAACCTAGCCTACTTTACATAATATAACACCTCTTACTTGTTGCAAATAAACTTTCTGAATGGATCAAAGATTTCCCCCTCAGATCCATCATGTCCGTTTTAGCCCTTCTGTCTACATTCTCAGATACGTTTAGAAAATAACAGATTGAAAGACAATAAATAGCCTACTTTCAATTCACACAAATAATTGTGAAACATGGCCTTGTGTTGCTGTACTGTCTATAACTACCTTAACAAACAGTGACTTATTATTATTATTATTATTATTATTATTGTTGTTGTTGATGTACTGTCTAGAACTACCTTCAAAAACAGTTACTTATTATTATTATTGTTATTGACAGTTACCATGGAGATGTCATTTCACAACTACATATTCATGTGATTGAATTAAAATACCTGACTGTTTCGATATGTCTGTTAGTAAATGTTTCATAAGAGATCATTAATAAATGATAACAATTGACTTTAAAGAATTACTGTGTTAACCACAACCAACATGTTGGATCTCTGTTTAGGGGTCAGTGCTCTAAAATGAGTCTCTCTGGGGAGAGAGACGAGGGGGTTCCTGCCTCTAAAATGAGTCTCTCTGGGGAGAGAGAGGAGGGGGGCCCTGCCTCTAAAATGAGTCTCTCTGGGGAGAGAGAGGAGGGGGGCCCTGCCTCTAAAATGAGTCTCTCTGGGGAGAGAGAGGAGGTGGGCCCTGCCTCTAAAATGAGTCTCTCTGGGGAGAGAGAGGAGGGGGGCCCTGCCTCTAAAATGAGTCTCTCTGGGGAGAGAGAGGAGGGGGGCCCTGCCTCTAAAATGAGTCTCTCTGTGGAGAGAGAGGAGGTGGGCCCTGCCTCTAAAATGAGTCTCTCTGGGGAGAGAGAGGAGGGGGGCCCTGCCTCTAAAATGAGTCTCTCTGGGGAGAGAGCGGAGGTGGGCCCTGCCTCTAAAATGAGTCTCTCTAGGATGAGAGAGGAGGGGGGCCCTGCCCCTAAAATGAGTCTCTCTGGGGAGAGAGAGGAGGGGGGCCCTGCCTCTAAAATGAGTCTCTCTGGGGAGAGAGAGGAGGGACCTGCCTCTAAAATGAGTCTCTCTGGGAAGAGAGAGGAGGGACCTGCCTCTAAAATGAGTCTCTCTGGGGAGAGAGAGGAGGAGGGACCTGCCTCTAAAATGAGTCTCTCTGGGGAGAGAGAGGAGGGGGGCCCTGCTTCTAAAATGAGTCTCTCTGGGGAGAGAGAGGAGGGGGGCCCTGCCTCTAAAATGAGTCTCTCTGGGGAGAGAGAGGAGGGGGGTCCTGCCTCTAAAATGAGTCTCTCTGGGGGACATGACACCAAAGCTAAGAGGTGAGATGACAATTTTTGAAATAATTATTAAGAGTTTATTTCCAAAATGCATCACATTTGTTTTTTCATCAGAAATGGTTGCTTATGGGTACCTTCAATATTACTGTTCTCAGATTTTCAGTTAATAGATTTTAGATGGGTATATCTTTATTAAATTATTATTACTATTATTACTGTCCTCTTTTTCAAGATGTGGCTGATTTAAACAGCCAGAATACATTTTTGAAATAAGATCATTTATTTTTTTACGACATCTTGTTTCTAAATGGCTGCTGGGTAATTTGATATGCATCTAAATCTTCATTCGTAGGCATCGAATTGAGCGAATGCTGCGCAGGTTCACTGAGTTACAAACCAAATGGACAGGTCTAGCTCATTGATTCGTAGATCTGACACAGTTGCTACCTCAGATTATGAGCCTAGCAGGTGTCGTGAATGAGTTATGTAGTACCCACAGAAGGCCACAGGGAGGAGCAAGAGAGCTATAAACCCATACTGATTTTTTGCCTTAAAACCACTAAACCAAACAATCAATCAAATGTATTTATAAAGCCCTTTTTACATCAGCAGATGTCACAAAGTGCTGTACAGAAACTCTAACCCTACGTATTACCTATTTTAGCCTTAACCCTCAACCCTAATTCCAGGGTAGCCTAGAACACTTCTAGAAACTATTTTAGTACTAAATAGCATTTTGATTATTTTGTTAATCAAAACCTGTCTAAGCATTTTGCTTTTATTGTTTTGTTATTTTATTATATTTGTTATTATTGCAAGAACACTTGATAAACAAGACATGTTTTTCAAATGTGGTTTGAACTGGGTGACCTGGTAACCGCTATGTGAAAGTCCAGAAATTGGCATGGGATAGATGGGGCAGGTTTGAGACTGATCTAAGGAATTAACATGAAAAATACACTTTATTTTTCAGCTGCCTCACCAATGTCTGTACATTAATTAATAACTTTAAAGTGCTAAATATTTCCACTAGATGGCAGCATAAGAACACGAAGCATCAGTTATAGGCAACAAGCAGCAATATGATTGACATAAAATAGCATACAACCACAGACTATATGTCCCATGATTTTCTAAAATGGTCACTAATTACTTTAGTTAGCTGTATATCTCGTATTAGGGCTGTGTTGCTTTTGGGAGAGCAAACATAGAGAGCAAAAAATAGTGATTATAGCAGGTATTGAACCCCGGGTAAATAATCACTAGTCAGAACCTCAACCTCAGTAAACATTCATTATAAAACATCTTAATATCTGATATTGCGAGTAAACAACCTCGGAATAGAAAAGACAAGAGTGCGTCTTCCAGACCTCCAATAAATTACATCATTCAACCCTCCCGGTTAGTAAATTTACCTCAACATGCCCCTCGCTTTCAGATAAAAACAGGAAATAATTAACATGAATCATAATTATATTACTTCACAGTAATCTGTTAAATGCTTATTCAGACCTTCCTCTTGCGTTAGCAGTGTGGAAAGGGACAGAAAGAAGCACACAGGAGTTTTCCTGTGAGGGGGAGTGGTGGTGTATCCAGGGAGAAAACTAAACTAATCTTCTGAAATGTCATTTGTGGTCTTATGCTGCCATCTATTGGAATTATGTAGCAACTGCAGTAGTACTGAATAATGTGGATTCCTTACTAAAGTAGTAATCACTCAGAATTGCAAAATATACAATCTTCTAGATACATTTATCACTTACAACTATAAAATAACCACTTATACCATAACAAACATTTAAACTGACATAAACCAAAAACACCATACATTTAGTATTTTTAGTTAATTACCAAACTGAGCCGGTCGGTCACATTTTAGAGTGAGGCAGATATATAGCATTTTGCAAAAAAAACATGATTTATGTCTCTCTGAAATGAAACCATCAAGTGATAGATTTTAAACAAATCACTGTCTGTGAGAGATGTAATGTTTGTCTCTGTTGTGTTGAAGTCCAATCAAGCAGGAGAGACCAGCCTCCCCTGTACCCAGCTGTGTGTCCATGAAGAGTGACAAGTCTATGGAACATCCTATGAAGTTTAGAGAGGGAGACTTTTCTACTGAACAAAGGTAAGAAGAACTCATGGGTCATGGTCAGTGAGTAAAACAACACTGTCTCTAGTCATTTCTCCTCTCCCATTTTCCTATTAATTTTGGTTGTTTTCATAATCCATAGGCTTATCCTTTTGTCCATTTTCATAGTCCTAAAACAATTTTAAACAAACACAACATTCCCTCCCTGCGAGTGTGTGTGTGTGCACTCCCTGGATGAGGAGATAAACTCTCTATCCTGATTGACTAGTCACTTCTACCCCTATGTACATATTACCTCAATTATATTCTCATTATTACCTCAACTACCTGGTACCCCTGCACATTGACTCAGTACTGGTACTCCTTATAGTCTCATTATTACCTCAACTACCTGGTACCCTGCACATTGACTCAGTACTGGTACTCCTTAAAGTCTCATTATTACCTCAACTACCTGGTACCCTGCACATTGTCTCAGTAGTGGTACTCCTTAAAGTCTCATTATTACCTCAACTACCTGGTACCCTGCACATTGACTCAGTACTGTTACTCCTTATAGTCTCATTATTACCTCAACTACCTGGTACCCTGCACATTGACTCAGTACTGGTACTCCTTATAGTCTCATTATTACCTCAACTACCTGGTACCCATGCACATTGACTCAGTACTGGTACTCCTTATAGTCTCATTATTACCTCAACTACCTGGTACCCCTGCACATTGACTCGGTACTGGTACTCCTTATAGTCTCATTATTACCTCAACTACCTGGTACCCTGCACAATTACTCAGTACTGGTACTCCTTATAGTCTCATTATTACCACAACTACCTGGTACCCTGCACATTGACTCAGTACTGGGTCTCCTTATAGTCTCATTATTACCTCAACTACCTGGTACCCCTGCACATTGACTCAGTACTGGTACTCCTTATAGTCTCATTATTACCTCAACTACCTGGTACCCTGCACATTGACTCAGTACTGGTACACCTTATAGCCTCATTATTACCTCAACTACCTGGTACCCTGCACATTGACTCAGTACTGGTACTCCTTATAGTCTTATTATTAACTCAACTACCTGGTACCCTGCACATTGATTCAGTACTGGTACTCCCTATAGTCTCATTATTAACTCAACTACCTGGTACCCCTGCACATTGTCTCGGTACTGGTACTCCTTATAGTCTCATTATTAACTCAACTACCTGGTACCCTGCACATTGATTCAGTACTGGTACTCCCTATAGTCTCATTATTAACTCAACTACCTGGTACCCCTGCACATTGTCTCGGTACTGGTACTCCTTATAGCCTCATTATTACCTCAACTACCTGGTACCCCTGCACATTGACTCAGTACTGGTACTCCTTATAGCCTCATTATTACCTCAACTACCTGGTACACCTGCACATTGACTCAGTACTGGTACTCCTTATAGTCTCAATATTACCTCAACAACCTGGTACCCTGCACATTGACTCAGTACTGGTACTCCTTATAGTCTCATTATTACCTCAACAACCTGGTACCCTGCACATTGACTCAGTACTGGTACTCCTTATAGTCTCATTATTACCTCAACTACCTGGTACCCTGCACATTGACTCAGTACTGGTACTCCTTATAGCCTCATTATTACCTCAACTACCTGGTACCCTGCACATTGACTCAGTACTGGTACTCCTTATAGCCTCATTATTACCTCAACTACCTGGTACCCCTACACATTGACTCAGTACTGGTACTCCTTATAGTCTCATTATTACCTCAACTACCTGGTACCCCTGCACATTGACTCAGTACTGGTACTCCTTATAGCCTCGTTATTACCTCAACTACCTGGTAGACCTGCACATTGACTCAGTACTGGTACTCCTTATAGTCTCATTATTACCTCAACTACCTGGTACCCCTGCACATTGACTCAGTACTGATACTCCTTATAGTCTCATTATTACCTCAACTACCTGGTACCCCTGCACATTGACTCAGTACTGGTACTCCTTATAGTCTCATTATTACCTCAACTACCTGGTACCCCTGCACATTGACTCAGTACTGGTACTCCTTATAGTCTCATTATTACCTCAACTACCTGGTACCCTGCACATTGACTCAGTACTGGTACTCCTTATAGCCTCATTATTACCTCAACTACCTGGTACCCTGCACATTGACTCAGTACTGGTTCTCCTTATAGTCTCATTACTACGGTCGGTCACATTTGAGAGTGAGGCAAATATATAGCATTTTGCGGGAAAAAAACATGATTATTTTTCTCTCTGAAATGAAACATCAAGTGATTTTTAAACAAATACATGTCTGTCATTGAACAACTCAATGCCATGATTAGATAGTGGAAAAACACCAATCTCTTTCAGAATTTCTTTAAACAATTAAAGCTAATTAATAACATTTCTTAAAAGTGATATATAGCGTTTTGTAATGAAACTCTTCTTCTGTTTCCCCATCTGAGCTCAGAGTAGATGAGAAATGTAATGTTTGTCTCTGTTGTGTTGAAGCCCAATCAAGCAGGAGAGACCAGCCTCCCCTGTATCCAGCTGTGTGTCCATGAAGAGTGACTGGTCTATGGATGATCCTCTAAACTTTAGAGAGGGAGACTTTTCTACTGAACAAAGGTAAGAAGAACTCATGGGTCATGGTCAGTGAGTTAAACAACACTGTCTCTAGTCATTTCTCCTCTCCCATTTTCCCATTTATTGTTGTTGTTTTCATAATCCATAGGCTAATCCTTTTGTCCATTTTCATAGTCCTAAAACAATAGTAAACAAACACAACATTCCCTCCCTGTGTGTGTGTGTGTGTGTGTGTGTGTGTGTGTGTGTGTGTGTGTGTGTGTGTGTGTGTGTGTGTGTGTGTGTGTGTGTGTGTGTGTGTGTGTGTGTGTGTGTGTGTGTGTGTGTGTGTGTGTGTGGTTTGTTCACTCCCTGGAATGGGAGATGTAATCTCTATCCTGATTGCCTAGTCACTTTTACCCCTACCTACATGTACATATTACCTCAATTATAGTCTCATTGTTACCTCAACTACCTGGTACCCCTGCACGTTGACTCAGTACTGGTACTCCTTATGGCCTCATTATTACCTCAACTACCTGGTACCCTGCACATTGACTCAGTACTGGTACTCCTTATAGTCTCATTATTACCTCAACTACCTGGTACCCCTGCACATTGACTCAGTACTGGTACTCCTTATAGCCTCATTATTACCTCAACTACCTGGTACCCCTGCACATTGACTCAGTACTGGTACTCCCTATAGTCTCATTATTACCTCAACTACCTGGTACCCTGCACATTGACTCAGTACTGGTACTCCTTATAGCCTCATTATTACCACACCTACCTGGTACCCCTGCACATTGTCTCGGTACAGGTACTCCTTATAGCCTCATTATTCCCTCAACTACCTGGTACCCCTGCACATTGACTCAGTACTGGTACTCCTTATAGCCTCATTATTACCTCAACTACCTGGTACCTCTGCACATTGACTCAGTACTGGTACTCCTTTTAGTCTCATTATTACCTCAACTACCTGGTACCCCTGCACATCGACTCAGTACTGGTACTCCTTATAGTCTCATTATTACCTCAACTACCTGGTACCCTGCACATTGACTCAGTACTGGTACTCCTTATAGTCTCATTATTACCTCAACTACCTGGTACCCTGCACATTGACTCAGTACTGGTACTCCTTATAGCCTCATTATTACCTCAACTACCTGGTACCCTGCACATTGACTCGGTACTGGTACTCCTTATAGTCTCATTATTACCTCAACTACCTGGGACCCCTGCACATTGACTCAGTACTGGTACTCCTTATAGTCTCATTATTACCTCAACTACCTGGTACCTCTGCACATTGACTCAGTACTGGTACTCCTTATAGTCTCATTATTACCTCAACTACCTGGTACCCTGCACATTGACTCAGTACTGATACTCCTTATAGCCTCATTATTACCTCAACTACCTGGTACCCCTGCACATTGACTCAGTACTGGTACTCCTTATAGCCTCATTATTACCTCAACTACCTGGTACCCCTGCACATTGACTCAGTACTGGTACTCCTTATAGTCTCATTATTACCTCAACTACCTGGTACCCCTGCACATTGACTCAGTACTGGTACTCCCTATAGCCTCGTTATTACCTCAACTACCTGGTAGACCTGCACATTGACTCAGTACTGGTACTCCTTATAGTCTCATTATTACCTCAACTACCTGGTACCCCTGCACATTGACTCAGTACTGATACTCCTTATAGTCTCATTATTACCTCAACTACCTGGTACCCCTGCACATTGACTCAGTACTGGTACTCCTTATAGTCTCATTATTACCTCAACTACCTGGTACCCCTGCACATTGACTCAGTACTGGTACTCCTTATAGTCTCATTATTACCTCAACTACCTGGTACCCTGCACATTGACTCAGTACTGGTACTCCTTATAGCCTCATTATTACCTCAACTACCTGGTACCCTGCACATTGACTCAGTACTGGTTCTCCTTATAGTCTCATTACTACGGTCGGTCACATTTGAGAGTGAGGCAAATATATAGCATTTTGCGGGAAAAAAACATGATTATTTTTCTCTCTGAAATGAAACATCAAGTGATTTTTAAACAAATACATGTCTGTCATTGAACAACTCAATGCCATGATTAGATAGTGGAAAAACACCAATCTCTTTCAGAATTTCTTTAAACAATTAAAGCTAATTAATAACATTTCTTAAAAGTTATATATAGCGTTTTGTAATGAAACTCTTCTTCTGTTTCCCCATCTGAGCTCAGAGTAGATGAGAGATGTAATGTTTGTCTCTGTTGTGTTGAAGTCCAATCAAGCAGGAGAGACCAGCCTCCCCTGTACCCAGCTGTGTGTCCATGAAGAGTGACTGGTCTATGGATCGTCCTCTAACCTTTAGAGAGGGAGACTTTTCTACTGAACAAAGGTAAGAAGAACTCATGGGTCATGGTCAGTGAGTTAAACAACACTGTCTCTAGTCATTTCTCCTCTCCCATTTTCCCATTTATTGTTGTTGTTTTCATAATCCATAGGCTAATCCTTTTGTCCATTTTCATAGTCCTAAAACAATAGTAAACAAACACAACATCCCCTCCCTGTGTGTGTGTGTGTGTGTGTGTGTGTGTGTGTGTGTGTGTGTGTGTGTGTGTGTGTGTGTGTGTGTGTGTGTGTGTGTGTGTGTGTGTGTGTGTGTGTGTGTGTGTGTGTGTGTGTGTTTGTTCACTCCCTGGAATGGGAGATGTAATCTCTATCCTGATTGCCTAGTCACTTTTACCCCTACCTACATGTACATATTACCTCAATTATAGTCTCATTGTTACCTCAACTACCTGGTACCCCTGCACATTGACTCAGTACTGGTACTCCTTATGGCCTCATTATTACCTCAACTACCTGGTACCCCTGCACATTGACTCAGTACTGGTACTCCTTATAGTCTCATTATTACCTCAACTACCTGGTACCCCTGCACATTGACTCAGTACTGGTACTCCTTATAGCCTCATTATTACCTCAACTACCTGGTACCCCTGCACATTGACTCAGTACTGGTACTCCCTAATAGTCTCATTATTACCTCAACTACCTGGTACCCTGCACATTGACTCAGTACTGGTACTCCTTATAGCCTCATTATTACCTACACCTACCTGGTACCCCTGCACATTGTCTCGGTACAGGTACTCCTTATAGCCTCATTATTCCCTCAACTACCTGGTACCCCTGCACATTGACTCAGTACTGGTACTCCTTATAGCCTCATTATTACCTCAACTACCTGGTACCATCTGCCCATTGACTCAGTACTGGTACTCCTTTAGTCTCATTATTACCTCAACTACCTGGTACACCTGCACATCGACTCAGTACTGGTACTCCTTATAGTCTCATTATTACCTCAACTACCTGGTACCCTGCACATTGACTCAGTACTGGTACTCCTTATAGTCTCATATTACCTCAACTACCTGGTACCCTGCACATTGACTCAGTACTGGTACTCCTTATAGCCTCATTATTACCTTCAAACTACCTGGTACCTGCA
>NW_024060179.1:0-27106 GCF_016432855.1 Salvelinus namaycush
GCCTTGAATTCTAAATAAATCACAGACGGTGTCACCAGCAAAGCACTCCCACACCATCACACCTCCTCCTCCATGCTTCACGGTGGGAACCACACATGCGGAGATCATCCGTTCACCTACTCTGCGTCTCACAAAGACACGGCGGTTGGAACCAAAAATCTCAAATTTGGACTCAACAGACCAAAGGACAGATTTCCACTGGTCTAATATCCATTGCTCGTGTTTCTTGGCCCAATCAAGTCTCTTCTTCTTATTGGTGTCCTTTAGTAGTGGCTTCTTTGCAGCAATTCGAACATGAAGGCCTGATTCACGCAGTCTCCTCTGAACAGTTATGTTGAGATGTGTCTGTTACTTGAACCCTGGGAACCATTTATTTGGGCTGCAATCTGAGGCTGGTAACTCTAATGAACGTATCCTCCGCAGCAGAGGTAACTCTGGGTCTTCCTTTCCTGTGGCGGTCCTCATGAGAGCCAGTTTCATCATAGCGCTTGATGGTTTTTGCAACTGCAAATTTACAGATTGACTGACCTTCATGTCTTAAAGTAATGATGGACTGTCGTTTCTCTTTGATTATTTGAGCTGTTCTTGCCATAATATGGACTTTGTCTTTTACCAAATAGGGCTATCTTCTGTATACCACCCCTACCTTGTCACAACACAACTGATTGGCTCAAATGCATTAAGAAGGAAAGAAATTCTACAAATTAACAAGGCACAGCTATTAATTGAAATACATTCCAGGTGACTACCTCATGAAGCTGGTTGGTAGAACACCAAGAGTGTGCAAAGCTGTCATCAAGGCAAAGGGTGGCTACTTTGAAGAATCTCAAATAAAATATATTTTGATTTGTTTAACACATTTTGGTTACTACATGATTCCATATGTGTTATTTCATAGTTTTGATGTATTCACTATTATTCTACAATGTCGAAATTAGTCAAATTAAAGAAAAAACCTTGAATGAGTAGGTGTGTCCAAACTTTTGACTGGTACTGTATATAAAGTGTAATATTGGGATGCGAACTCGTTTATACATTTCAACTCTATATCTGACATGGTACAGGTGTCTTCTTTTTTAAAGCCCATGACCGTGTGTGTGTGTGAGGTGTATACTTTTGTTTCAAAGTAGATTTGTTTAAGACTATCAAGAAACACTCTGTGTGACCCCGATTTAGCCCACTACAGTAAAAGGTCTCTGGGACTGGAGAACATGGATGGAGGGACTGTTAAGGATAAGTCTCTGAGACTGGAGAACATGGATGGAGGGACTGTTAAGGATAAGTCTCTGAGACTGGAGAACATGGATGGAGAGACTGTTAAGGATAAGTCTCTGAGACTGGAGAACATGGATGTAGAGACTGTTAAGGATAAGTCTCTGAGACCGGAGAACATGGATGGAGGGACTGTTAAGGATAAGTCTCTGGGACTGGAGAACATGGATGTAGAGACTGTTAAGGATAAGTCTCTGAGACCGGAGAACATGGATGGAGGGACTGTTAAGGATAAGTCTCTGGGACTGGAGAACATGGATGTAGAGACTGTTAAGGATAAGTCTCTGGGACTGGAGAACATGGATGTAGAGACTGTTAAGGATAAGTCTCTGGGACTGGAGAACATGGATGGAGGGACTGTTAAGGATAAGTCTCTGGGACTGGAGAACATGGATGGAGGGACTGTTAAGGATAAGTCTCTGGGACTGGAGAACATGGATGGAGAGACTGTTAAGGATAAGTCTCTGAGACTGGAGAACTCAGTGGACAGTCTGTAATATGACCTCATCAGACTGGGATGGAGGTTTATTGAAGAACATGGACATAGGTCACAGGGCTGGTAAAATAAATTATGATCTATATAAGGTGCACATTAGGATTTAGACATAAAAGTGGGAACCATCCAACCAGCAACTTAATAACATTAACCAGCACCCAGTGGTAGTAAGCTGCCAGACACACAACCCTTCACATCCATCCACAAGCTCCCAGTACAACCTACCCGTGTCAATTGGCATCCCAGACGTTTCTAAATGTGAGCCATGTAAAGGCTGTTGATTTACTGCGACACGGACAAATAACAGCAGGTTTATAGTCAGACAGGCTGGACCCTGTGTAGAGAGATAGACAGGATGGGCCCTGTGTAGACAGATAGACAGGCTGGGCCCTGTGTAGACAGATAGACAAGCTGGACCCTGTGTAGAGAGATAGACAGGATGGGCCCTGTGTAGACAGATAGACAGGCTGGGCCCTGTGTAGAGAGATAGACAGGATGGGCCCTGTGTAGACAGATAGACAGGCTGGGCCCTGTGTAGACAGATAGACAAGCTGGACCCTGTGTAGAGAGATAGACAGGATGGGCCCTGTGTAGACAGATAGACAGGCTGGGCCCTGTGTAGACAGATAGACAGGCTGGGCCCTGTGTAGACAGATAGACAGGCTGGACCCTGTGTAGAGAGATAGACAGGATGGGCCCTGTGTAGACAGATAGACAGGCTGGGCCCTGTGTAGACAGATAGACAAGCTGGGCCCTGTGTAGACAGATAGACAGGCTGGGCCCTGTGTAGACAGATAGACAGACTGGTTCCCTGTGTAGACAGATAGACAGACTGGTTCCCTGTGTAGACAGATAGACAAGCTGGGCCCTGTGTAGACAGATAGACAGGCTGGGCCCTGTGTAGACAGATAGACAGGCTGGACCCTGTGTAGAGAGATAGACAGGATGGGCCCTGTGTAGACAGATAGACAGGCTGGACCCTGTGTAGAGAGATAGACAGGCTGGACCCTGTGTAGAGAGATAGACAGGATGGGCCCTGTGTAGACAGATAGACAAGCTGGGCCCTGTGTAGACAGATAGACAGGCTGGACCCTGTGTAGACAGATAGACAGGCTGGGCCCTGTGTAGACAGATAGACAGGCTGGACCCTGTGTAGACAGATATACAAGCTGGGCCCTGTGTAGACAGATAGACAGGCTGGGCCCTGTGTAGACAGATATACAAGCTGGGCCCTGTGTAGACAGATAGACAAGCTGGGCCCTGAGTAGACAGATAGACAGGCTGGGCCCTGTGTAGAGAGATAGACAGGATGGGCCCTATGTAGACAGATAGGTACACCCCCTAATTGGCCTTTCACATTTTTCTTCTTCTAATAACCCCAGCCAGAGTTCGGTCTGCGGTTAGCTAACCTGTTGTTGGGGGTTTAGAAAGGAGTTTATCCCAGTGACTGATGCCTTGTTACTTAGAGAGTTATTTATTCTTTCTGCCCTGGGGGGAAGGCTGTTCAGCATGCACCTACAGACAGATAGACAGGCTTGGCCCTTCCAGCCCCCGCACCTACAGACAGATAGACAGGCTTGGCCCCTCCAGCCCCCGCACCTACAGACAGATAGACAGGCTGGGGCCCTCCAGCCCCCCCCACCTAAAGACAGACAAACAAGACAGGCCTGGCCCCTCCAGCCCCCCACCTAAAGACAGACAAACAAGACAGGCCTGGCCCCTCCAGCCCCCCACCTAAAGACAGACAAACAAGACAGGCCTGGCCCCTCCAGCCCCCCACCTAAAGACAGATAAAAAAGACAGGCCTGGCCCCTCCAGCCCCCCACCTAAAGACAGACAAACAAGACAGGCCTGGCCCCTCCAGCCCCCACACCTAAAGACAGACAGGCAGACAGACAGGCCTGGCCCCTCCAGACCCCTCACCTAAAGACAGACAAACAAGACAGGCCTGGCCCCTCCAGCCCCCCACCTAAAGACAGACAAACAAGACAGGCCTGGCCCCTCCAGCCCCCCACCTAAAGACAGACAAACAAGACAGGCCTGGCCCCTCCAGCCCCCCACCTAAAGACAGACAAACAAGACAGGCTGGGGCCCCTCCAGCCCCACACCTAAAGACAGACAGACAGGCAGACAGACAGGCCTGGCCACCTCCAGCCCCCCCCACCTAAAGACAGACAGGCAGACAGACAGGCCTGGCCCCTCCAGCCTCCGGGCCCCCTCACGGCCCCTCAGCAGCCCAGACTGAAGACTGAGTACTAGGCCAAAGTTCAGAGGTCACCACCAAACAGAGCTGGAACTATTGTCTCGTACTAGGTCGGCCACATCCACCGATGAATATGCAATCAAAACAAACACATCAGCCGATCTGGGGTATTCTCCTGTGTCATCATTAATCACACCTTTAAAGACCTCAAGCTCTTCACCCTCTCGTCTGTCAGCCCTCCTCTCCCTCCTCCCTTTCATCCCTCATCCACCCCCCCCTCTCCCTCTCCCTCTCATCCGTCATCTCCCCCCTTCCCCCTCTCTCTCTCATCCGTCAACCAGGCTGGAAGAGGGACATGACTGCTCAACAATAGACTGCTGGAAGAGGTCTCCTGCTCTCCGGTGCATGTTTTTACTGTGGCCATTTTGGAGAAAGGGTTTCAAAGCAGGAAGTGGAATGGTAAAAATGAAAACGTGTAAATGAGCATCTCCAAAACGTACTACCTTGATGAGAAGAAGGTGTCTTATAATACACATACGCTGAGTGTACAGAACATTAGGAACGCCTGCTCTTTCCACGATGTAGACTAACTGGGGTTCCCCCCCCCCCCAACGCTATAGTTTCTCGTGTGTATCAAGAATGTTCCACCACCCAGAGGATCCACAGCCGACTTGACACAACTGTGGGAAGCATTGGAGTCGACACGGGGGCCAGCATCGCTGTGGAATGCTTTCGACACCTTTGTGGAGTCCATTCCCTGACGGATTTAATCTGTTCTGAGAGCAAAAGGAGATGCAACTCAACGTTAGGACAGTGTTCGTAATGTTTTGTGCACTCAGTGCAAATGGATTATATAGTTTTCAAACTTTTACAAACAAATGTATTGCGGTTGTTCAAATCAAATCAAATTGTATTTAATTTTTCACATGCACCGAATACAACAGGTATTTCACCTTACCGTGAATTGCTGACTTACAAGCCCTTAACCAACAATGCAGTTCAAGGAATGGAGTTAAGAAAATATTTACTAAATAAACTCAAGTAGAAAACCAAATAAAATAAAAAGTTTAAAAATAAAATTACATAACAGTAACGAGGCTATATACAGGAGGTACCGGTACCGAGTCAATGTGCAGGGTACAGGTTAGTCGAGGTCATTTGTACAGTAGGGGTAAAGTGACTATGCATCAATAACAAACAGCAAGTAGCAGCAGTGTAAAAACAAAGGGGGGGGGGGGTGTCAATGTAAATGGTCCGGGTGGCCATTTTATTATTTGTTCAGCAGTCTTATGGCTTGGGGGTAGAAGCTGGTAAGAAGCCCTTTGGACCTAGACTTGGTGCTCCGGTACCGCTTGCCGTGCGGTAGCAGAGAGAACAGTCTATGACTTTGGTGACTGGAGTCTTTGACAATTCTTTGGGCCTTCCTCTGACACCGCCTAGTATATAGGTCCTGGATGGCAGGAAACTTGGCCCCAGTGATGTACTGGGCCATACGGTCTACCCTCTGTAGCGCATAAGGTCAGGTGCCGAGCAGTTGCCATACCAGGCGGCGATGCAACCGGTTAGGATGCTCTCGATGGTGCAGCTGTAGAACTTTTTGAGAATATGGGGACCCATGCCAAATCTTTTCAGTCTCCTGAGAGGGAAAAGGTGTTGTCATGCCCTCTTCACAACTGTCTTGGTGTGTTTTGACAATGATAGTTTGTTGGTGATGTAGACAACAAGGAACTTGAAACTCTCGACCCGCTCCACTACATCCCCGCCGATGGGGACCTGTTCGGCCCTCCTTTTCCTGTAGTCCACGATCAGCTCCTTTGTCTTGTTCACATTGAGGGAGAGGTTGTTGTCCTGGCACCACACTGCCAGGTCTCTGACCTCCTCCCTATAGGCTGTCTCATCATTGTCGGTGATCAGGTCTACCACTGTTGTGTCGACAGCAAACTTAATGATGGTGTTGGAGTCGTGCTTGGCCACGCAGTCGTGGGTGAACAGGGAATACAGGAGGGGACTAAGCACACACCCCTGAGGGGCCCAAGTGTTGAGGATCAGTGTGGCAGATGTGTTGTTGCCTACACTTACCACCTGGGGCGGCACGTAAGGAAGTCCAGGATCCAGTTGCAGAGGGAGGTGTTTAGTCCCAGGGTCCTTAGCTTAGTGATGAGCTTTGTGGGCACTATGGTGTCAATGAACAGCATTCTCACATAGGTGTTCCTTTTGTCCAGGTGGGAAAGGGCAGTGTGGAGTGAGATTGAGATTGCGTCATCTGTGGATCTGTTAGGGCGGTATGCGAATTGGAGTGGGTCTAGGGTTTCCGGGATGATGGTGTTGATGTGAGCCATGACCAGTCTTTCAAAGCACTTCATGGCTACCGACGTGAGTGCTACGGGGCGGTAATCATTTAGGCAGGTTACAGTACCTTTGCTTTCTTGTGCACAGGGACTATGGTGGTCTGCTTGAAAATGGAGGTATTACATACTTGATCAGGGAGAGGTTGAAAATGTCAATGAAGACACCGCACGTGCGCTGAGTACAAGTTCAGGTAATCTGTCTGGCCCCACGGCTTCAGGATTGTTGACCTGTTTAAAGGTCTTGCTCACATTGGCTACGGAGAGCGTGATCACACAGTCATCCGGAACAGCTTGCGCTCTCATGCATTTTTCAGTGTTGCTTGCCTCGAAGCAAGCATAAAAGGTATTTAGCTCGTCTGTGTCACGTTCCTGACCTGTTTTCTGTTATTTTTGTATGTGTTTAGTTGGTCAGGGCGTGAGTTGGGGTGGGCATTCTATGTTTTGTGTTTCTATGTTTAGGTCTGGTGTAATTAGCCTTATATGGTTCTCAATCAGGGACAGGTGTTTGACGTTTCCTCTGATTGAGAACCATATAAAGGTAGGCGTTTCACACTGTTTATTGGTGGGTGGTTGTCTTCCGTGTCTGTGTATGTTGCACCACACGGGACTGTTTCGGTTTGTTCGTTCGTTAGTTGTAGTCTGTACCTGTTCGTGCGTTCTTCATGTTATATGTAAGTTCTCATGTTTTAGGTCAGTCTACGTCGTTTTGTTGTTTTGTAATTTTCCAAGTGTTTTTCGTGTTCGTCTGCGTCTTTCAATAAATTCATTATGTATTCACAACCCGCTGCATTTTGGTCCTCCGATCCTTCTCTCCTCTCCTCGTCCGAGGAGGAGGAGGAACTAGACTGTCGTTACAGAATCACCCACCAACCAAAGACCAAGCGGCGGGGGAGAGCGCAACAGCGAAACCAGGACTTGTGGACATGGGAGGAAATATTGGACGGAAAAGGACCCTGGGCTCAGACAGGGGAATATCGCCGCTCTGTTGAAGAGAGGGAGGCAGCTAAAGCCCAGGAGCGGTGGTATGAGGAGGCAGCAAGGAGACGTGGCTGGAAACCCGAAAAGCCTGTGAGTAAACCCCAAAAATTTCTTGGGGGGGGCTTAAAGGGAGAGTGGCAAAGTCAGGTAGGAGACCTGCGCCCACTCCCTGTACTTACCGTGGAGAGCGAGAGTACGGGCAGACACCGTGTTACGCAGTAGAGCGCATGGTGTCTCCTGTACGTGTGCATAGCCCGGTTCGGTACATTCCAGTTCCACGTATCGGCCGGGCTAGATTGAGCGTTGAGACGGATGTCATGAAGCCGGCCCAACGCATCTGGCCACCAGTGCGTCTCCTCGGGCCGGCTTACATGGCACCAGCCTTACGCATGGTGTCCCGGTTCGCCTACATAGCCCGGTGCGGGTTATTCCACCTCCCCGCACTGGTCAGGCGACGGGGAGCATACAACCAGGTAAGGTTGGGCAGGCTCAGTGCTCAAGGGAGCCAGTACGCCTGCATGGTCCGGTATTTCCGGCGCCACCTCCCCGCTCCAGGCCAGTACCACCAGTGCCTACACCACGCACCAGGCATCCAGTGCGTCTCCAGAGCCCTGTTCCTCCTCCACGCACTAGCCCTATGGTGCGTGTCTCCAGCCCAGTACCACCAGTCCCGGCACCACGCACCAAGCCTCCTGTGCGTCTCCAGAGCCCTGTACGCACTGTTCCTTCTCCCCGTACTCGCCCTGATGTGCGTGCCCTCAGCCCGGTACCACCAGTGCCGGTACCACGCACCAGGCCTATAGTACGCCTTGAGAGTCCAGTGTGCCCTGTTGTTGTTCCCCGCACTAGCCTGAGGGTGCGTGTCTTTAGCCCGGTACCTCCAGTTCCGGTACCACGCACCAGGCCTACAGTGCGTCTCAGCCGGCCAGAGTCTGCCGTCTGCCCAGCGGCGCCTGAACTGCCCGTCTGCCCAACGGCGCCTGAACTGTCCGTCTGCCCAACGCCGTCTGAACTGTCCGTCTGCCAAGCGCCGCATGAACTGCCCGTCTGTATTGAGCCTTCAAAGCCGCCCGTCGGTACTGAGCCTTCAAAGCCGCCCGTCTGCCATGAGCCTGCAAAGCCGCCCGTCTGCCATGAGCTACAGAGCCGTCCGCCAGACAGGAGCCGCTAGAGCCTTCCGCCAGACAGGAGCCGCTAGAGCCTTCCGCCAGACAGGAGCCGCTAGAGCCTTCCGCCAGACAGGAGCAGCCAAAGCCTTCCGCCAGACAGGATCAGCCAGAGCCTTCCGCCAGACAGGATCAGCCAGAGCCTTCCGCCAGACAGGATCAGCCAGAGCCTTCCGCCAGACAGGATCAGCCAGAGCCGTCAGCGAGCCATGACCAGCCAGAGCCGTCAGCGAGCCATGACCAGCCAGAGCCGTCAGCGAGCCATGACCAGCCAGAGCCGTCAGCGAGCCATGACCAGCCAGAGCCGTCAGCGAGCCATGACCAGCCAGAGCCGTCAGCGAGCCATGACCAGCCAGAGCCGTCATCCAGCCATGACCAGCCAGAGCCGTCATCCAGCCATGACCAGCCAGAGCCGTCATCCAGCCATGACCAGCCAGAGCCGTCATCCAGCATTAAGCCATCATCCAGCCAGGATCCGCCAGAGCCAGCCAGCCAGGATCCGCCAGAGCCAGCCAGCCAGGATCCGCCAGAGCCAGCCAGCCAGGATCCGCGAGAGCCAGCCAGCCAGGATCCGCCAGAGCCAGCCAGCCAGGATCCGCCAGTCATTCTGGTGTTGCCCCTCATTCTGGTGTTGCCCCTCATTCTGGTGTTGCTCCTCATTCTGGTACTGCCCCTCATTCTGGTGCTGCCCCTCAGTCCGGTGCTGCCCCTTAGTCCGGTGCTGCCCCTTAGTCCGGTGGGATTAATTTGGAGGGTGGCCATTTGGAGGAGGCTACAAAAGCGGGGTTTGACTAAGGTGGGATGGGGACCACGCCCAGAGCCTGAGCCGCCACCGTGGACAGATGCCCACCCAGACCCTCCCCTAGACTTTTGGTGGTGCGTCCGGAGTTCGCACCTTGAGGGGGGGGGGTTCTGTCACGTTCCTGACCTGTTTTCTGTTAATTTTGTATGTGTTTAGTTGGTCAGGGCGTGAGTTGGGGTGGGCATTCTATGTTTTGTGTTTCTATGTTTAGGTCTGGTGTAATTAGCCTTATATGGTTCTCAATCAGGGACAGGTGTTTGACGTTTCCTCTGATTGAGAACCATATAAAGGTAGGCGTTTCACACTGTTTGTTGGTGGGTGGTTGTCTTCCGTGTCTGTGTATGTTGCACCACACGGGACTGTTTCGGTTTGTTCGTTCGTTAGTTGTAGTCTGTACCTGTTCGTGCGTTCTTCATGTTATATGTAAGTTCTCATGTTTTAGGTCAGTCTACGTCGTTTTGTTGTTTTGTAATTTTCCAAGTGTTTTTCGTGTTCGTCTGCGTCTTTCAATAAATTCATTATGTATTCACAACCCGCTGCATTTTGGTCCTCCGATCCTTCTCTCCTCTCCTCGTCCGAGGAGGAGGAGGAACTAGACTGTCGTTACAGTCTGGTCGGCTCGCGTCACTGGGCAGCTCGCGGCTGGGATTCCCTTTGTAGTCCGTAATTCTATTCCTGTATTGACGCTTTGAATGTTTGATGTTTCATCTGTGGGCATAGCAGGATTTCATGTGCATTGACATTTAGAGAGAGCTTTTTTTCCATTCACCTTTCCAGGTTATTGTTTGTGTATCAGTCAGAATCTGACAAAATCTTAGTGGTACCTTTAGCTCAATTAGAGTGAGTTTTCTGTTTTCTCCAGCCAAAGCCCTCATTCAGCTATAGTAATGCTTCTCGTATACACACAAGGTAGAGGCTGTGTTTGTAAACTGTCTCAAAAGGTTTAAGGTTAAAGGTCAGGCTGTGAGTTTAAACCAACAGCTTACCAGACTGCTCCCCTTACATCCCACCTGTCTGTCTACGGGTAACACGTGAACCACATTTAAGTAGAACATAACACTGTTTAAATAATACCAGATGTTACATTTATTTATTATACATTATATCCAATATTTTAAGTTCAATTAAGTGTGAAGCTATCAACACTCAGAACAGGCTTCTTGGAAAGGCAACAATCCAGTTGGAGGAGAGGATTTGAAGACTGCGTGACTCTCCGTAGACTTCGAGCTGTCATTTTTGAAGATCACTTTTCAGCTGTCATATTTTTTATTTAATAAAATATTTCATTACATTTTTAAACGTACAATCTACCTGCAGTGAAGTCGCTCAACATGCTGCACATCACATTCAGTCATCTAGCAGACACTTCCATCCAGAGAGACCCACGGGAGCAGCCAGGGTCAAGCGCCCTGCACCAGGGGCACATCAACAGATCTACCACCGAGTCAAATCAGGGACCCGAACCAGCGACCTCTCGGTCACCAGCTCCCGACGGCCAGGCCACAAACCATCCAGGATCCCCCCACAGTTCAACAAAGAGCTCTAGACTCTGCCTTCGCTCTAGACTCTGCCTTCGCTCTAGACTCTGCCTTCGCTCTAGACTCTGCCTTCGCTCTAGACTCTGCCTTCGCTCTAGACTCTGCCTTCACTCTAGACTCTGCCTTCACTCTAGACTCTGCCTTCACTCTAGACTCTGCCTTCACTCTAGACTCTGCCTTCGTTCTAGACTCTGCCTTCGTTCTAGACTCTGCCTTCGTTCTAGACTCTGCCTTCGTTCTAGACTCTGCCTTCACTCTAGACTCTGCCTTCACTCTAGACTCTGCCTTCACTCTAGACTCTGCCTTCACTCTAGACTCTGCCTTCGTTCTAGACTCTGCCTTCGTTCTAGACTCTGCCTTCGTTCTAGACTCTGCCTTCACTCTAGACTCTGCCTTCACTCTAGACTCTGCCTTCGTTCTAGACACTGCCTTCACTCTAGACTCTGCCTTCGTTCTAGACTCTGCCTTCGTTCTAGACTCTGCCTTCACTCTAGACTCTGCCTTCACTCTAGACTCTGCCTTCACTCTAGACTCTGCCTTCACTCTTCACTCTAGACTCTGCCTTCACTCTAGACTCTGCCTTCACTCTTCACTCTAGACTCTGCCTTCACTCTTCATTCTAGACTCTGCCTTCACTCTAGACTCTGCCTTCACTCTAGACTCTGCCTTCACTCTAGACTCTGCCTTCACTCTAGACTCTGCCTTCGTTCTAGACTCTGCCTTCGTTCTAGACTCTGCCTTCGTTCTAGACTCTGCCTTCACTCTTCACTCTAGACTCTGCCTTCACTCTAGACTCTGACTTCACTCTTCACTCTAGACTCTGCCTTCACTCTTCACTCTAGACTCTGCCTTCACTCTAGACTCTGCCTTCACTCTAGACTCTGCCTTCACTCTAGACTCTGCCTTCACTCTAGACTCTGCCTTCACTCTAGACTCTGCCTTCACTCTAGACTCTGCCTTGCGCTCTGCTCTTGTAATCTGTGGTGACATTGTTGCCATATGTACGCCACACCTATAAATATCAGACCAGACCGGGCTGGCAGCTGAACCTCCAGACACAACTGTTTCAACGTCTTGCACCTCCAGACACCCTAGTCGGAGAAGCATCCCTGACCCAGCAACAACCCCTCTCTGCCTGCTTGACCCAGCAACAGACTCCCTATCCCTGGTCTGGTTCGACAATCCAACCGTCTCTGACCCAGCAACAGACCTCCTATCCCTGGTCTAGTCAACCAAACCAACCGTCTCTGACCCAGCAACAGACCTCCTATCCCTGGTCTAGTCAACCAAACCAACCGTCTCTGTCCCAGCAACTGAGAGTCTGTCTGAGACCATGTCTACTTTCGTTCTCCTCTATCTGTAAATGTTGTAAATTGTATATAAACGGTTGGCTACGATGAATACATGCGAAGAGCAATGATGTCAAAACAGAGAGTTTCCATAGATTATTAGTCTCTTGTGGATAGCACTATGTTTCATGTGAACACTGAGCCAGTCAATGTGATACTAGACATCCATAATGTCAAAAGTGCCAAGGGCCACAACGCCAAGATATTTAGTTTATTTTTTAATTTAACCTTTTATTTAACTAGGCAAGTCCGTTAAGAACAAATTCTTATTTTCAATGACAGCCGTAGGAACAGCGGGTTAACTGCCTTGTTCAGGAGCAGAACAACAGATGTTTACCTTGTCAGCTCGGGGGGATTCAATCTTGCAACTTTTCGGTTACAAGTCTAACGCTCTAACCACTAGGCTACCCTGCCGCCCAATAGATGGTTGCCTTCGAGTACTACTCCCATGTGGATAGCCCAGTGTTTCATGCTTACATTGGAGAATTACTATGTCCCTTATGTGACGTTCAAGTGGTCCGGGTCTTTTGACAGTAACACGGCTAAAATGCTATTATGTCACACCACTCACAGCACACCAGTTGTTAGCTAGCTCTACTTACCGATGAAAGGGGAGCTCGGGGTAGTACTGCACAGCTGTGGAGTAAGGACAATTCATTTTTAACTTTTCTCTTTTTGCTCTTGTTTCAACTCTTCAATGCTGTCCGGTAGATCACATAAACACATGTATTAGTGATCGCACATGGACTCGTTGAATAAATAGAATAAACTAATCCAGGACTGGGTTTAAAGTGCAGGGAGGGTCAAGTGCACAGCAGTGAAGAACGTCTGGAGGATGCTCAGATTTTTTTTTGTATTTGTTTCTTCGGCTCATCAGCGAAGAGGCGGGGCTTGTGCCAACTCACTGACCAATCCACAGAAGCAGCTAGACAGGGGTATCACTCTCCCTCAGTTGCTAGGATATATATATATATCAAGCAAAACACCCCTCCCCACCCCCTCCCTCCTTCGTGCCTTAGTCTGACATTTACACCAGATTCCCTAGAGGTTTAGTAGACAGACATGTCTGTTGCATCACACTGCCCACTATACAGCCCACTATACTGCCCACTATACAGCCCACTATACAGCCCACTATACAGCCCACTATACAGCCCACTATACAGCCCACTATACAGCCCACTATACAGCCCACTATACTGCCCACTATACAGCCCACTATACAGCCCACTATACTGCCCACTGCATTCAGAGAGGGGGTATATTATTGTGGCCCTGGTGGCACGAAATCAAAGTCGGACTGCATGGAGATGCTTGGGAAAATGGTCAAAACGGATGACCGTATTGTGGGTGTTTCAGGAAGAAGGTGTACATTTGACCTCCATCATCTAGGATGTGACAATGGTAAATAAATCTCTACATTTATGCTCATTTTTTGCGCGGTCTTGCAGGCCTTCTCATGCAGCTGCAACTGCAAGTACATTTGTAAATCATGACCCATCTTGAGTTGGGCTCTGGGATGGTGCAATTGTTGAGAAAGTGAGCTTATGGTTGTGTGGGGGTAAGGGCTGAATGTGTGTGGGTGTATGTGTGTATCCCACAACTGTTGCGAAGGAAGAAGTAAAAGATGTTAGGGACTATAGAGGATGATCCACAGCTATATATAATACAAATCGAGGTGAGGGCGATGGAAATGCATTTGGCAATGGATCTGCTTCGGTTCGGTGGATGGCGCTGTGTGCACTTTTCGAAGGATGGATCCCAGTCGGTCCGGGGCTGTGGGATGCGGGGGGTCGGGGGTGGTCTGCCGGGCATTGGGATGACAACCCAACTCGAGATGGGGGCTTTTGGCGGGTGGAATAGTGGGGACCAATTGGAGGTTTGCTTAGTGGAGATGCAAATGTCATGGTACAACTATATAGACACTCAATCATTATGTTACTTTTTAATAGGACGTTTACAAACATATATTTTGATAAAAATAATTGAAAGGTGTGTCTCATTATGGTAAGTGGTGAAATAAGTATAGCCAGTTACAATTGTAATGGCTTAGCAGATAATAAGAAAAGACGATCAGTATTTACCTGGCTAAAAGAGAAGGATTATAATATCTATTGTTTACAGGAAACCCATTCGACAGTTTTAGATGAAGTTTTGTGGAAAAAGAACTGGGGGGGCGAAATATATTTCTCCCATGGGCAAAGAAATTCAAAAGGGGTGATGGTTTTAATTAATAATAACTTTGATCCAAATGTGCAACTTGTCCAAACAGATCCTCAAGGTAGATGGATTATTTTAAATATGTTATTGGACAATAAACATATATGGCTTATTAACCTATACGGTCCGAATAATGATGATCCAAGCTTCTTTGACAATATATATAAGAATGTATCAACTCTACAAGCAACACTAGACTCTATTATTATAGTGGGAGATTTTAATACGGTCTTAAATACCTCTATGGACCGGAAAGGAAATCACACTACAAACTATCACCCTCAGGCACTTAAGGAAATCAGGAATGTCATGGATATATTGGAATTAGTGGATATATGGAGACTTAAATACCCTGACCTAGTGAGATATACATGGCGGAGGCTTAATCAAGCTAGTCGCCTTGACTACTTTCTTATATCATTCTCTCTGGCACCAAAAGTTAAAAAGTGTTTGATAGGGGACAGAATGCGGTCGGAACATCACATAATTGGCATATATATTACTCTTACAGAATTTCCACGTGGGCGAGGATATTGGAAATTTAATCAAAGCCTACTAGATGATAAATTGTTTAGAACTAGGACAGAAGAATTTATAACGGACTTTTTTAGACATAACATAGGTACAGCAGATCCCCATATTGTATGGGACACTTTTAAGTGTGCCTTTAGAGGCCATGCAATTCAGTACTCATCTATAAAACAAAAGCAATTTAGATCAAAAGAGTCCATATTAACAAAGGAAATTGAAGGACTAACAGTACAGTTAGATAACAATAAAAACGGTACCATAGAGGCACAGAATAAGTTAGAGGAAAAACAAAAAGAAATGGAGGAACTTATTCAAGAAAGATCCAGTGTAATATATTATAAAAATAAAGCGAACTGGATGGAATATGGGGAAAAATGCACCAAATTCTTTTTCAATCTTCAATATAGAAATGCTACCAAAAAAAACGTATTAAAACTTGTTACAAATGATGGAGTCACGCATGATTCACCAAATGATATTTTGAAAGAGGAAGTAAAGTACTTTAAGAATATGTTTTCGTTTCAGGCTCCTCCATCTCCACTAACTGAAACTAATTGTATGGATTTTTTCCCTAATAATAATGTAAAATTGACATCTGTACAGAAAGACTCATGTAAAGGCCTAATTACAGAGGAGGAACTACTTGAGGCAATTGGGGCCTTTAAGGATGGGAAAACTCCAGGACTGGATGGCATACCAGTGGAAGTATACAATTTTTTTTTTGATATACTCAAAGGACCATTATTAGCTTGTTTTAACCACTCCTATATAAATGATAGATTATCAGACACGCAACAAGAAGGTGTGATATCATTATTACTGAAACAGGACCCAAGTGGTATATATAAAGATCCAGTCCATTTAAAAAATTGGAGACCTCTTACACTTCAGTGTTGTGATGCAAAAATCCTAGCAAAATGCTTGGCGCATAGAATAAAAAAAGTTTTGTCAGATATTATTCATCCTAATCAGACAGGTTTTTTACATGGACGATACATTGGAGATAATATAAGGCAAGTACTGGAAACAATAGAACACTATGAAATATCCGGGACACCAGGCCTGGTTTTCATAGCTGATTTTGAAAAGGCTTTTGATAAAGTACGACTGGAGTTTATATATAAATGCCTAGAATATTTCAATTTTGGGGAATCTCTTATAAAATGGGTTAAAATTATGTATAGTAACCCTAGGTGTAAAATAGTAAATAATGGCTACATCTCAGAAAGTTTTAAACTATCTAGAGGAGTAAAACAAGGTTGTCCACTATCGGCATATCTATTTATTATTGCCATCGAAATGTTAGCTGTTAAAATTAGATCAAACATTAATATTAAGGGATTAGAAATCCAGGGCCTAAAAACTAAGGTGTCATTGTACGCTGATGATTCATGTTTTCTTTTAAAACCACAACTAGAGTCTCTCCACGGCCTCTTAGAGGATCTAGATACATTTGCTATCCTCTCTGGATTAAAACCAAATTATGATAAATGTACCATATTACGTATTGGATCACTAAAAAATACACATTTTACATTGCCATGTAGTTTACCAATTAAATGGTCTGACGGAGATGTGGACATACTCGGTATACAAATCCCAAAAGAAAGAAATGATCTCACTCCAATAAATTTTTATAGAAAGTTAGCAAAAATAGATAAGATCTTGCTACCATGGAAAGGAAAATACCTGTCTATTTGTGGGAAAATCACCCTGATTAACTCTTTAATCATATCACAGTTTACCTATTTGCTTATGGTTTTGCCTACACCTAGTGACCTGCTTTTTAAATTATATGAACAAAAAATATTCAATTTTATTTGGAACGGCAAGCCAGATAAAATTAAAAGGGCCTATTTATATAACGAATATGAATTCGGAGGGCAGAAATTATTAAATATTAAAGCATTAGACCTCTCACTAAAGGCATCAGTCATACAAAAGTTATACTTAAATCCAAACTGGTTCTCTAGTAGATTGGTACGAATGTCTCATCCTATGTTCAAGAAGGGCCTTTTTCCCTTTATTCAGATTACACCTGCTCACTTTCGGTTGTTTGAAAAGGAAATAATCTCCAAAATATCTTTATTTTTTAAACAAGCCTTAGAAAGTTGGTTGCAATTTCAGTTTAATCCACCTGAAAGGACGGAACAAATAGTACAACAAATATTGTGGTTAAATTCAAATATAGTAATTGATAAAAAAACTGTATTTATCGAAGAAATGTTTAAAAAAGGTATAATTTTTGTGAATGATATCATAAATAGGACTGGTGGAGTAATGTCACACATGCAGCTAACACAGACATATGGAAATGTCTGCTCTACCCAAAATTACAACCAATTAATTGCAGCATTACCACAAAAATGGAAGAGGCAAGTAGAAGGGGAAAAAAGTAAGGAACTTGTATGTCGGCCCTATATTAAAGAACATAAATGGTTAAAGAAAAGTGTGATAAATAAAAACATATACCAATTTAATTTAAGGACCAAAAAACTGACAGCTGTGCCATATAAATTGCAAAATAGTTGGGAAGAGATTTTCGATGTACCCATTCCATGGCACATGGTTTATGAATTGATACGCAAAACAACGCCGGATTCAAAACTTCGAATTTTTCAATTTAAATTATTGTACAAAATTCTTGCAACTAATAGAATGTTATATATATGGGGGATACAATCTTCCCAGCTCTGCAGATTCTGCTGTGAGGAGGCAGAGTCATTAGATCATTTATTTTGGTATTGTCCGTATGTAGCTCGTTTTTGGTCACAGGTCCAGGAATGGTTGAAGAATTGCAACATTTGCGTAGAACTAACGCTACAGATAGCAATACTGGGGGATTTGAAAAGCCATAGTCAATCAATCAATAATATAATAATTATTTTAGCAAAAATGTTTATTTTTAATTTACAATCCGTGGAAGCTATGAGAATAGGAAGATTCAAATCTTTTGTGAAGCATCACAGCACAGTTGAAAAATATATGGCAAATAAAAATCCGAAATGGATGATGTTGGAAGATAGATGGGAAGGGTTGAGTGGAGCTGAAGGGTGGGACTAATAACAAGATAAACAATGTAGGGCATACGGGATCTGTGAAATGTGTATAGGTGCGGAGCCTTTGTGAAATAGCACAGTTACAAGTGGAAATCAAACTGGATGGACAACAGAAATAGAGGAAGGACTAAGAACAAACAAGAGAGAACTATTATAAAGTAGACTGTGTCTGTAAAATGTGTATAAGATGTATAAATTGAAGGTAAAAACAGAAATGTTTATCAGTTTACTCCAATTGGGGGATCGGTGGTAGGGTTTGCGGGGAATAATAATAAAGGTATACTCTTTAAAAAAGTATGTATGTCTATATAGGTATGTGTATGTATATATGTGTATATGTATGCATACGTGTATGGATATATATATTTACCCAAAAAAATATGGGGGATTGGAAATGATGCAGACAATTACATTGGAAGCAACATTCCGCTATATTAAGCTGATCCACCCCTAAAAAATAAATAAATAAATAAATAAATAAAAAAATTAAAAAATAAATAAATAATGAAAAAAAATAAAAAATAAAATAATAAAAACTGTAGCCATGAACTGATACGCAAAACGACACGTGTTCAGAGATAGATGGGAAGGGCAGAGTGGAGCTGAAAATTGGGACTAATTATAACAAGATAACTAATGTTTAATATGCTGTGTGTGTAAAATATATACAGGTTCAGAACTGTTGTGAAATAGCACAGTTGAAAAATATATGGCAAAACAGAAATCAAACTGGATGGTCTTCAGAGATGGGAGGGGTTGATGGATGGGACTAAAAACAAACAAAAGAAAACTAATGTAAAATATACTATCTGTAATGTATGTAGTATGTGTGAGCTGGAAGTAGAAGCAACAAATGTTGTTGTCTATTAGTTTACTCCAACTAGGGGAGGGGCTGTAAGGTTAGGGGAGGGGCTGTAAGGTTAGGGGAGGGGCTGTAAGGTTAGGGGAGGGGCTGTAAGGTTAGGGGAGGGGCTGTAAGGTTAGGGGAGGGGCTGTAAGGTTAGGGGAGGGGCTGTAAGGTTAGTTCCAAAAAAAGGGTACGTTGACCATATCCTCCTCTCATCTCAGCATCAAGAACAAGCTTGTCAGTCAGCGAGCCTCTAGCTGTGATTAAACCTGATTTATAAACTGGCTGGTTCGAGCCCTGAATGCTGATTGGCTGACAGCCGTGGTATATCGGACTTTATAAACTGGCTGGTTCGAGCCCTGAATGCTGATTGGCTGAAAGCTGTGGTATGTCGGACTTTATAAACTGGCTGGTTCGAGCCCTGAATGCTGATTGGCTGACAGCCGTGGTATATCGGACTTTATAAACTGGCTGGTTCGAGCCCTGAATGCTGATTGGCTGAAAGCTGTGGTATGTACAACACCCTCTCGAGCCTTATTGCTTAAGTATACCACGGGTATGACAAAACATTTATTCTTCTAATTACATTGGTAACCTGGCCGGTCTAGTGGTTAAGACTACCATAACAGCAATAAGGCACCTTAAGGGTTTGTGGTATATGACCAATGTACCACAGCTAAGGGCTGTATCCAGGCACTCTGCGTTGCGTCATGTTAAACAACACTATATAATATACACTATATCCATCAGGGCTGTGTATTATACACTATATCCATCAGGGCTGTGTAATATACACTATATCCATCAGGGCTGTGAGCAGGCACTCTGCGTTGCGTCATGTTAAACAACACTATATAATATACACTATATCCACCAGGGCTGTGTATTATACACTATATCCATCAGGGCTGTGTAATATACACTATATCCATCAGGGCTGTGTAATATACACTATATCCATCAGGGCTGTGTAATATACACTATATCCATCAGGGCTGTGTAATATACACTATATCCATCAGGGCTGTGTAATATACACTATATCCATCAGGGCTGTGTATTATACACTATATCCATCAGGGCTGTGTATTATACACTATATCCATCAGGGCTGTGTAATATACACTATATCCATCAGGGCTGTGTATTATACACTATATCCATCAGGGCTGTGTATTATACACTATATCCATCAGGGCTGTGTATTATACACTATATCCATCAGGGCTGTGTATTATACACTATATCCATCAGGGCTGTGTAATATACACTATATCCATCAGGGCTGTGTAATATACACTATATCCATCAGGGCTGTGTATTATACACTATATCCATCAGGGCTGTATCCAGGCACTCTGCGTTGCGTCATGTTAAACAACACTATATAATATACACTATATCCATCAGGGCTGTGTAATATACACTATATCCATCAGGACTGTGTATTATACACTATATCCATCAGGGCTGTGTATTATACACTATATCCATCAGGGCTGTATCCAGGCACTCTGCGTTGCGTCATGTTAAACAACACTATATAATATACACTATATCCATCAGGACTGTGTATTATACACTATATCCATCAGGGCTGTGTAATATACACTATATCCATCAGGGATGTGTAATATACACTATATCCATCAGGGCTGTGTAATATACACTATATCCATCAGGGCTGTGTAATATACACTATATCCATCAGGGCTGTGTAATATACACTATATCCATCAGGGCTGTGTAATATACACTATATCCATCAAGGCTGTGTAATATACACTATATCCATCAGGGCTGTATCCAGGCACTCTGCGTTGCGTCATGTTAAACAACACTATATAATATACACTATATCCATCAGGGCTGTGTAATATACACTATATCCATCAGGGCTGTGTAATATACACTATATCCATCAGGGCTGTGTAATATACACTATATCCATCAGGGCTGTGTAATATACACTATATCCATTAGGGCTGTGTATTATACACTATATCCATCAGGGCTGTGTAATATACACTATATCCATCAGGGCTGTGTAATATACACTATATCCATCAGGGCTGTGTATTATACACTATATCCATCAGGGCTGTGTAATATACACTATATCCATCAGGACTGTGTATTATACACTATATCCATCAGGGCTGTGTAATATACACTATATCCATCAGGGCTGTGTAATATACACTATATCCATCAGGGCTGTGTATTATACACTATATCCATCAGGGCTGTGTATTATACACTATATCCATCAGGGCTGTGTAATATACACTATATCCATCAGGGCTGTGTAATATACACTGTATCCATCAGGGCTGTGTATTATACACTATATCCATCAGGGCTGTGTATTATACACTATATCCATCAGGGCTGTGTATTATACACTATATCCATCAGGGCTGTGTATTATACACTATATCCATCAGGGCTGTGTAATATACACTATATCCATCAGGACTGTGTATTATACACTATATCCATCAGGGCTGTGTATTATACACTATATCCATCAGGGCTGTGTATTATACACTATATCCATCAGGGCTGTGTAATATACACTATATCCATCAGGGCTGTGTATTATACACTATATCCATCAGGGCTGTGTAATATACACTATATCCATCAGGGCTGTGTATTATACACTATATCCATCAGGGCTGTGTAATATACACTATATCCATCAGGGCTGTGTATTATACACTATATCCATCAGGGCTGTGTAATATACACTATATCCATCAGGGCTGTGTATTATACACTATATCCATCAGGGCTGTGTAATATACACTATATCCATCAGGGCTGTGTAATATACACTATATCCATCAGGGCTGTGTAATATACACTATATCCATCAGGGCTGTGTAATATACACTATATCCATCAGGGCTGTGTATTATACACTATATCCATCAGGGCTGTGTATTATACACTATATCCATCAGGGCTGTGTATTATACACTATATCCATCAGGGCTGTATCCAGGCACTCTGCGTTGCGTCATGTTAAACAACAGCCCTTAGCCGTGGTATATTGGCCATACACCACAAACCCTCGGGCCGTATTGCTTAAATTTACAAGGAATAAGTTCTAAAACCAAAGCATTATATTTCGGAGAAATACATTCACTAAACCCAGAAACCTCAACTAAATCTTGTGATAAATAATGTGGAAATTGAGCAAGCTGAGGTGACTAAACTGCATGGAGTAACCCTGGACTGTAAACTGTCATGTTCAAAACATGTTGAGTAGATAAGATGGGGAGAAGTCTGTCCATAATAAATCAAATCAAATGTTATTTGTCACGTGCGCCGAATACAACAGGTGTAGACCTCACAGTGAAATGCTGAATACAACAGGTGTAGTAGACCTCACAGTGAAATGCTGAATACAACAGGTGTAGTAGACCTTACAGTGAAATGCTGAATACAACAGGTGTAGTAGACCTTACAGTGAAATGCTGAATACAACAGGTGTAGTAGACCTCACAGTGAAATGCTGAATACAACAGGTGTAGTAGACCTTACAGTGAAATGCTGAATACAACAGGTGTAGGTAGACCTCACAGTGAAATGCTGAATACAACAGGTGTAGTAGACCTCACAGTGAAATGCTGAATACAACAGGTGTAGTAGACCTCACAGTGAAATGCTGAATACAACAGGTGTAGTAGACCTCACAGTGAAATGCTGAATACAACAGGTGTAGTAGACCTCACAGTGAAATGCTGAATACAACAGGTTTTTTAGACCTTACAGTGAAATGCTGAATACAACAGGTGTAGTAGACCTCACAGTGAAATGCTGAATACAACAGGTGTAGTAGACCTTACAGTGAAATGCTGAATACAACAGGTGTAGTAGACCTCACTGTGAAATGCTGAAAACAACAGGTGTAGTAGACCTCACAGTGAAATGCTGAATACAACAGGTGTAGTAGACCTCACAGTGAAATGCTGAATACAACAGGTGTAGTAGACCTTACCGTGAAATGCTGAATACAACAGGTGTAGTAGACCTTACCGTGAAATGCTGAATACAACCGGTGTAGTAGACCTCACAGTGAAATGCTGAATACAACAGGTGCAGTAGACCTCACAGTGAAATGCTGAATACAACAGGTGTAGTAGACCTCACAGTGAAATGCTGAATACAACAGGTGTAGTAGACCTCACAGTGAAATGCTGAATACAACAGGTGTAGTAGACCTCACAGTGAAATGCTGAATACAACAGGTGTAGTAGACCTTACAGTGAAATGCTGAATACAACAGGTGTAGTAGACCTCACAGTGAAATGCTGAATACAACAGGTGTAGGTAGACCTCACAGTGAAATGCTGAATACAACAGGTGCAGTAGACCTCACAGTGAAATGCTGAATACAACAGGTGTAGTAGACCTCACAGTGAAATGCTGAATACAACAGGTGTAGTAGACCTCACAGTGAAATGCTGAATACAACAGGTGTAGTAGACCTCACAGTGAAATGCTGAATACAACAGGTGTAGTAGACCTCACAGTGAAATGCTGAATACAACAGGTGTAGTAGACCTCACAGTGAAATGCTGAATACAACAGGTTTTTTAGACCTTACAGTGAAATGCTGAATACAACAGGTGTAGTAGACCTCACAGTGAAATGCTGAATACAACAGGTGTAGTAGACCTTACAGTGAAATGCTGAATACAACAGGTGTAGTAGACCTCACAGTGAAATGCTGAATGCAACAGGTGTAGTAGACCTTACAGTGAAATGCTGAATGCAACAGGTGTAGTAGACCTTACAGTGAAATGCTGAATACAACAGGTGTAGGTAGACCTCACTGTGAAATGCTGAAAACAACAGGTGTAGTAGACCTTACAGTGAAATGCTGAATACAACAGGTGTAGTAGACCTCACAGTGAAATGCTGAATACAACAGGTGTAGTAGACCTCACAGTGAAATGCTGAATACAACAGGTGTAGTAGACCTCACAGTGAAATGCTGAATACAACCGGTGTAGTAGACCTCACAGTGAAATGCTGAATACAACAGGTGTAGTAGACCTTACAGTGAAATGCTGAATACAACAGGTGTAGTAGACCTCACAGTGAAATGCTGAATACAACAGGTGTAGTAGACCTCACAGTGAAATGTTTACTTACAAGCCAACAATTCAGTAAAAAATAAATAAAAAAAAGATACGAATAAGAAATAAAAGTAACAAGTAATTTAAGAGCAGCAGTAAAATAACAATAGCGAGACTATATACAGGGGGGTACTGATACAGAGTCCACCGGTTAGTTGAGGGCACCGGTTAGTTGAGGTAAAATGTACATGAAGGTAGAGTTATTAAAGTGACTATGCATAGATGATAACAACAGAGAGTAGCAGCGAGTGGAGTCTTGGTCTTTGACCATTTTTAGGGCCTTCCGATGCTCTGCCTTTTTAACAATACAATCAACAAGGCAGGTCCTACAGGCCCTAGTTTTGTCGCACCTGGACTACTGTTCAGTCGTGTGGTCAGGTGCCACAAAGAGGGATTGAGGAGAATTACAGTTGGCTCAGAACAGGTTAGCACGGCTGGCCCTTGGATGTACACAGAGAGATAACATGAATAATATACAGGACATGTCAATCTCTCCTGGCTCAAAGTAGAGGAGAGATTGACTTCATTACTACTTGTTTTTGTAAGAAGTGTTCACCTGCTGAATGTACCAAGCTGTCTGTTTAAACTACTAGCACACAGCTCAGACACCCATGCATATCCCACTTATATACTATATCCATCAGGGCTGTGTATTATACACTATATCCATCAGGGCTGTGTAATATACACTATATCCATCAGGGCTGTGTAATATACACTGTATCCATCAGGGCTGTGTAATATACACTGTATCCATCAGGGCTGTGTATTATACACTATATCCATCAGGGCTGTGTAATATACACTATATCCATCAGGGCTGTGTATTATACACTATATCCATCAGGGCTGTGTATTATACACTATATCCATCAGGGCTGTGTATTATACACTATATCCATCAGGGCTGTGTATTATACACTATATCCATCAGGGCTGTGTATTATACACTATATCCATCAGGGCTGTGTATTATACACTATATCCACCAGGGCTGTGTATTATACACTATATCCACCAGGGCTGTGTATTATACACTATATCCATCAGGGCTGTGTATTATACACTATATCCATCAGGGCTGTGTATTATACACTATATCCATCAGGGCTGTGTATTATACACTATATCCATCAGGGCTGTGTATTATACACTATATCCATCAGGGCTGTGTATTATACACTATATCCATCAGGGCTGTGTAATATACACTATATCCATCAGGGCTGTGTAATATACACTATATCCATCAGGGCTGTGTAATATACACTATATCCATCAGGGCTGTGTATTATACACTATATCCATCAGGGCTGTGTATTATACACTATATCCATCAGGGCTGTGTAATATACACTATATCCATCAGGGCTGTGTATTATACACTATATCCATCAGGGCTGTGTATTATACACTATATCCATCAGGGCTGTGTATTATACACTATATCCATCAGGGCTGTGTATTATACACTATATCCATCAGGGCTGTGTAATATACACTATATCCATCAGGGCTGTGTAATATACACTATATCCATCAGGGCTGTGTAATATACACTATATCCATCAGGACTGTGTATTATACACTATATCCATCAGGGCTGTGTAATATACACTATATCCATCAGGGATGTGTAATATACACTATATCCATCAGGGCTGTGTAATATACACTATATCCATCAGGGCTGTGTAATATACACTATATCCATCAGGGCTGTGTAATATACACTATATCCATCAGGGCTGTGTAATATACACTATATCCATCAAGGCTGTGTAATATACACTATATCCATCAGGGCTGTATCCAGGCACTCTGCGTTGCGTCATGTTAAACAACACTATATAATATACACTATATCCATCAGGGCTGTGTAATATACACTATATCCATCAGGGCTGTGTAATATACACTATATCCATCAGGGCTGTGTAATATACACTATATCCATCAGGGCTGTGTAATATACACTATATCCATTAGGGCTGTGTATTATACACTATATCCATCAGGGCTGTGTAATATACACTATATCCATCAGGGCTGTGTAATATACACTATATCCATCAGGGCTGTGTATTATACACTATATCCATCAGGGCTGTGTAATATACACTATATCCATCAGGACTGTGTATTATACACTATATCCATCAGGGCTGTGTAATATACACTATATCCATCAGGGCTGTGTAATATACACTATATCCATCAGGGCTGTGTATTATACACTATATCCATCAGGGCTGTGTATTATACACTATATCCATCAGGGCTGTGTAATATACACTATATCCATCAGGGCTGTGTAATATACACTGTATCCATCAGGGCTGTGTATTATACACTATATCCATCAGGGCTGTGTATTATACACTATATCCATCAGGGCTGTGTATTATACACTATATCCATCAGGGCTGTGTAATATACACTATATCCATCAGGACTGTGTATTATACACTATATCCATCAGGGCTGTGTATTATACACTATATCCATCAGGGCTGTGTAATATACACTATATCCATCAGGGCTGTGTAATATACACTATATCCATCAGGGCTGTGTATTATACACTATATCCATCAGGGCTGTGTATTATACACTATATCCATCAGGGCTGTGTATTATACACTATATCCATCAGGGCTGTGTAATATACACTATATCCATCAGGGCTGTGTAATATACACTGTATCCATCAGGGCTGTGTATTATACACTATATCCATCAGGGCTGTGTATTATACACTATATCCATCAGGGCTGTGTATTATACACTATATCCATCAGGGCTGTGTAATTATACACTATATCCATCAGGGCTGTGTAATATACACTATATCCATCAGGCTGTGTATTATACACTATATCCATCAGGGCTGTGTATTATACACTATATCCATCAGGGCTGTGTAATATACACTATATCCATCAGGGACTGTGTATTATACACTATATCCATCAGGGCTGTGTAATATACACTATATCCATCAGGGCTGTGTAATATACACTATATCCATCAGGGCTGTGTAATATACACTATATCCATCAGGGCTGTGTAATATACACTATATCCATCAGGGCTGTGTATTATACACTATATCCATCAGGGCTGTGTAATATACACTATATC
>NW_024060180.1:0-7500 GCF_016432855.1 Salvelinus namaycush
ACAACCAACAGGAGGCTTGTTTTATCTGAATGGGGTTGTAGACTACAAGAACAACCAACAGGAGGCTGTTTTATCTGAATGGGGTTGTAGACTACAAGGAACAACCAACAGAGAGGCTGTTTTATCTGAATGGGTTGTAGACTACAAGGAGCAACCAACAGACAGGCTGTTTTATCTGAATGGGGTTTGTAGACTACAAGGAACAACCAACAGGAGGCTGTTTTATCTGAATGGGGTTGTAGGCTACAAGGAACAAACCAGCAGGAGGCGTTTTATCTGAATGGGGTTGTAGACTACAAGGAACAACCAACAGACAGGCTGTTTATCTGAATGGGGTTGTAGACTACAAGGAACAACCAACAGAGAGGCTGTTTTATCTGAATGGGGTGTAGACTACAAGGAAACAACCAACAGAGAGGCTTGTTTTATCTGAATGGGGTTGTAGACTACAAGGAACAACCAACAGGAGGCTGTTTTATCTGAATGGGGTTGTAGACTACAAGGAACAACCAACAGGAGGCTGTTTTATCTGAATGGGGTTGTAGACTACAAGGAACAACCAAAACAGCAGAGGAACATCACAACTAGGTTTTATCTGAATGGGGTTGTAGACTACAAGGAACAACCAACAGAGAGGCTGTTTTATCTGAATGGGGTTGTAGACTACAATGAACAACCAACAGGGAGGCTGTTTTATCTGAATGGGGTTGTAGACTACAAGGAACACCCAACAGGGAGGCTGTTTTATCTGAATGGGGTTGTAGACTACAAGGAACAACCAACAGGGAGGCTGTTTTATCTGAATGGGGTTGTAGACTACAAGGAACAACCAACAGAGAGGCTGTTTTATCTGAATGGGGGTTGTAGACTACAAGGAACAACCAACAGGAGGCTGTTTTATCTGAATGGGGTTGTAGACTACAAGGAACAACCAACAGGAGGCTGTTTTATCTGATGGGGTTGTAGACTACAAGGAACAACCAACAGGGAGGCTGTTTTATCTGAATGGGGTTGTAGACTACAAGGAACAACCAACAGGAAGGCTGTTTTATCTGAATGGGGTGTAGACTACAAGAACAAACCACCAGGACAGGCCTGTTTTATCTGAATGGGGTTGTAGGACTAACAATGGAACAACCAACAGAGAGGCTGTTTTATCTGAATGGGGTTGGTTTTTTTTTTTTGTTAGACTACAAGGAACAACCAACATGAGAGGGCTAGTTTTATCTGAATGGGGTTGTAGACTACAAGGAACAACCACAGGAGGACTGTTTAATCTGAATGGGGTTGTAGACTACAAGGAACACCCAACAGGGAGGCCTGTTTTATCTGAATGGGGTTGTAGACTACAAGGAACAACCAACAGGGAGGCTGTTTTATCTGAAATGGGGTTGTAGACCTACAAGGAACAACCAACAGAGAGGCTGTTTTATCTGAATGGGGTTGTTAGACTACAAGGAACAACCAACAGAGAGGCCTGTTATCTGATCTGAATGGGTTGTAGACTACAAGGAACAACCAACAGGACAGGCTCTGTTTTATATCTGAATGGGGGTGTGTTAGGACTACAAGGAACAACCAACAGGAGGCTGTTTTATCTGAATGGGGTTGTAGACTACAAGGAACAACCAACAGGGAGGCTGTTTTATCTGAATGGGGTTGTAGACTACAAGGAACAACCAACAGGAGGCTGTTTTATCTGAATGGGGTTGTAGACTACAAGGACCAACCAACAGAGAGGCTGTTTTATCTGAATGGGGTTGTAGACTACAAGGACCAACCAACAGAGAGGCTGTTTTATCTGAATGGGGTTGTAGACTACAAGGACCAACCAACAGGAGGCTGTTTTATCTGAATGGGGTTGTAGGCTACAAGGAACAACCAACAGGGAGGCTGTTTTATCTGAATGGGGTTGTAGGCTACAAGGACCAACCAACAGGAGGCTGTTTTATCTGAATGGGGTTGTAGACTACAAGGAACAACCAACAGGAGGCTGTTTTATCTGAATGGGGTTGTAGACTACAAGGACCAACCAACAGAGAGGCTGTTTTATCTGAATGGGGTTGTAGACTACAAGGACCAACCAACAGAGAGGCTGTTTTATCTGAATGGGGTTGTAGACTACAAGGACCAACCAACAGGAGGCTGTTTTATCTGAATGGGGTTGTAGGCTACAAGGAACAACCAACAGGGAGGCTGTTTTATCTGAATGGGGTTGTAGGCTACAAGGACCAACCAACAGGAGGCTGTTTTATCTGAATGGGGTTGTAGACTACAAGGACCAACCAACAGGAGGCTGTTTTATCTGAATGGGGTTGTAGGCTACAAGGAACAACCAACAGGGAGGCTGTTTTATCTGAATGGGGTTGTAGACTACAAGGAACAACCAACAGGGAGGCTGTTTTATCTGAATGGGGTTGTAGACTACAAGGAACAACCAACAGGGAGGCTGTTTTATCTGAATGGGGTTGTAGACTACAAGGAACAACCAACAGGAGGCTGTTTTATCTGAATGGGGTTGTAGACTACAAGGACCAACCAACAGGGAGGCTGTTTTATCTGAATGGGGTTGTAGGCTACAAGGAACAACCAAAAGGAGGCTGTTTTATCTGAATGGGGTTGTAGACTACAAGGAACAACCAACAGACAGGCTGTTTTATCTGAATGGGGTTGTAGACTAGAAGGAACAACCAACAGGAGGCTGTTTTATCTGAATGGGGTTGTAGACTACAAGGAACAACCAACAGGGAGGCTGTTTTATCTGAATGGGGTTGTAGACTACAAGGAACAACCAACAGGAGGCTGTTTTATCTGAATGGGGTTGTAGACTACAAGGAACAACCAACAGACAGGCTGTTTTATCTGAATGGGGTTGTAGACTACAAGGAACAACCAACAGGAGGCTGTTTTATCTGAATGGGGTTGTAGACTACAAGGAACAACCAACAGGGAGGCTGTTTTATCTGAATGGGGTTGTAGACTACAAGGAACAACCAACAGGGAGGCTGTTTTATCTGAATGGGGTTGTAGACTACAAGGAACAACCAACAGGGAGGCTGTTTTATCTGAATGGGGTTGTAGACTACAAGGAACAACCAACAGGGAGGCTGTTTTATCTGAATGGGGTTGTAGACTACAAGGAACAACCAACAGGGAGGCTGTTTTATCTGAATGGGGTTGTAGACTACAAGGAACAACCAACAGGGAGGCTGTTTTATCTGAATGGGGTTGTAGACTACAAGGAACAACCAACAGACAGGCTGTTTTATCTGAATGGGGTTGTAGACTACAAGGAACAACCAACAGAGAGGCTGTTTTATCTGAATGGGGTTGTAGACTACAAGGAACAACCAACAGGAGGCTGTTTTATCTGAATGGGGTTGTAGACTACAAGGAACAACCAACAGGGAGGCTGTTTTATCTGAATGGGGTTGTAGACTACAAGGAACAACCAACAGGAGGCTGTTTTATCTGAATGGGGTTGTAGACTACAAGGAACAACCAACAGGGAGGCTGTTTTATCTGAATGGGGTTGTAGACTACAAGGAACAACCAACAGGAGGCTGTTTTATCTGAATGGGGTTGTAGACTACAAGGACCAACCAACAGAGAGGCTGTTTTATCTGAATGGGGTTGTAGACTACAAGGACCAACCAACAGAGAGGCTGTTTTATCTGAATGGGGTTGTAGACTACAAGGACCAACCAACAGGAGGCTGTTTTATCTGAATGGGGTTGTAGGCTACAAGGAACAACCAACAGGGAGGCTGTTTTATCTGAATGGGGTTGTAGGCTACAAGGACCAACCAACAGGAGGCTGTTTTATCTGAATGGGGTTGTAGACTACAAGGAACAACCAACAGGAGGCTGTTTTATCTGAATGGGGTTGTAGACTACAAGGACCAACCAACAGAGAGGCTGTTTTATCTGAATGGGGTTGTAGACTACAAGGACCAACCAACAGAGAGGCTGTTTTATCTGAATGGGGTTGTAGACTACAAGGACCAACCAACAGGAGGCTGTTTTATCTGAATGGGGTTGTAGGCTACAAGGAACAACCAACAGGGAGGCTGTTTTATCTGAATGGGGTTGTAGGCTACAAGGACCAACCAACAGGAGGCTGTTTTATCTGAATGGGGTTGTAGACTACAAGGACCAACCAACAGGAGGCTGTTTTATCTGAATGGGGTTGTAGGCTACAAGGAACAACCAACAGGGAGGCTGTTTTATCTGAATGGGGTTGTAGACTACAAGGAACAACCAACAGGGAGGCTGTTTTATCTGAATGGGGTTGTAGACTACAAGGAACAACCAACAGGGAGGCTGTTTTATCTGAATGGGGTTGTAGACTACAAGGAACAACCAACAGGAGGCTGTTTTATCTGAATGGGGTTGTAGACTACAAGGACCAACCAACAGGGAGGCTGTTTTATCTGAATGGGGTTGTAGGCTACAAGGAACAACCAACAGGGAGGCTGTTTTATCTGAATGGGGTTGTAGACTACAAGGAACAACCAACAGGAGGCTGTTTTATCTGAATGGGGTTGTAGGCTACAAGGAACAACCAACAGGAGGCTGTTTTATCTGATAATCTACAACCACGTCACAACATCACAACACAAACCTCTCTCCCTCCCTCCTCCCCTTTCTCTCTCTATCCCTCCCTCCCTTCTCTCTCCGTCCCTCTCTCTCTCTCTCTCCCTCCTCCCCTTTCTCTCTCTCTATCCCTCCCTCCCTTCTCTCTCCGTCCCTCTCTCTCTCTCTTTCCCTCCGTCCTCCTCTCTCCAGGACCTGGTAGGTGATCTGCAGGGTGAACTGGGGGGAACGTTTGAGACTCTGGTAGTGGCTCTGATGACTCCGCCCATCCTCTACGATGTGACATCACTGCGGAACGCCATCAAGGTATTTGACCCAGGACTAGTGATGTCATAGCCTGTGAGTGACGGTGTGATGTCATAGTGACTGTGTGGTGATGTCACGGTGTAGGGGGCGGGGACCGATGAGAAGGTGCTGATTGAGATCCTGTCTTCTAGAACGGCCCAGCAGATTAAGGACATCACTGCTGCCTATCGCCAGGGTAACACACAGACACACAGACACACACAGACACACACACACTGCTGCCTATCGCCAGGGTAACACACAGACACACAGACACACACAGACACACACACACTGCTGCCTATCGCCAGGGTAACACACAGACACACAGACACACACAGACACACACACACACACACACACACACACACACACACACACACACACACACACACACACACACACACACACACACACACACACACACACACACAGACAGACAGACACACATAGACAGACAGACACACATAGACAGACAGACACACATAGACAGACAGACACACATAGACAGACAGACACATATAGACAGACAGACAGACACACACAGACTGACAGACACACATAGACAGACAGACGCACTGACTCACTGATTGTGTGTGTGTGTGTTACAGAGTATGATGCAGACCTGGAGGAGGATGTAACAGGAGACACGTCAGGTCACTTCAGGAGACTGCTGGTCATCCTGCTACAGGTGAGGGGTCAGAGGTCAGGGCCTAGGGGTCAGAGGTCAGGGGAACATAGATCTGGTATATATAGATGTGTGGGACATAGATCTGGTACCAGTCAAAAGTTTGGACACACCTACTCATTCCAGGGTTTTTCTTTATTTTTACTATTTTCTACATTGTAGAATAATAGTGAAGACATCAAAACTATGAAATAACACATATGGAATCATGTAGTGACCAAAAAAGTGTTAAACAAATAAATATATTTGAGATTCTTCAAAGTAGCCACCCTTTGCCTTGATGATAGCTTTGCACACTCTTGGCATTCTCTCAACCAGCTTCACCAGGAATGCTTTTCCAACAGTCTTGAAGGAGTTCCCACATATGCTGAGCACTTGTTGGCTGCTTTTCCTTCACTCTGCGGTCCAACTCATCCCAAACCATCTCAATTTGGTTGAGGTTGGGTGATTGTGGAGGCCAGGTCATCTGATGCAGCACTCCATAATTCTCCTTCCTGGTAAAATAGACCTTACACAGCCTGGAGGTGTGTTGGGTCATTGTCCTGTTGAAAAACAAATGATAGTCCCACTAAGCGCAAACCAGATGGATGGCGTATCGCTGCAGAATGCTGTGGTAGCCTTGCTGGTTAAGTGTGCCTTGAATTCTAAATAAATCACAGACAGTGTCACCAGCAAAGCACCCATCACACCTCCTCCTCCTCCTCCATGCTTCACGGTGGGAACCACACATGCAGAGATCATCCATTCACCTACTCTGCGTCTCACAAAGCGCTTGGATCCAAAAATCTCAAATTTGGATTAATCAGACCAAAGGACAGATTTCCACTGGTCTAATGTCCGTTGCTTGTGTTTCTTGGCCCAAGCTAGTCTCTTCTTCTTATTGGTGTCCTTTAGTAGTGGTTTCTTTGTAGCAATTCGGCCATGAAGGCCTGATTCACACAGTCTCCTCTGAACAGTTGATGTTGAGCTGTGTCTGTTACTTGAACTCTGTGAAGCATTTATTTGGGCTGCAATCTGAGGCTGGTAACTATTGACCTTATCCTCTGCAGCAGAGGTAACTCTGGATCTTCCTTTCCTGTGGCGGTCCTCATGAGAGCCAGTTTCATCATAGCACTTGAAACTTTCAAAGTTCTTGAAATTTTCAGAATTGACTGACCTTCATGTCTTAAAGTAATGATGGACTGTCGTTTCTCTTTGCTTATTTGAGCTGTTCTTGCCATAATATGGACTTGGTATTTTACCAAATAGGGCTATCTTCTGTATACCACCCCTACCTTGTCACAACACAACTGATTGGCTCAAATGCATTTAGAAGGAAAGAAATTCCACAAATTAACTTTTAACAAGGCACACCTGTTAATTGAAATGCATTCCAGGTGACTACCTCATGAAGCTGGTTGAGAGAATGCCAAGAGTGTGCAAAGCTGTCATCAAGGCAAAGGCTGGCTACTTTTAAGAATCTCAAATATAAAATATATTTAGATTTGTTGAACACTTTAAATGAGTAGGTGTGTCAAAACTATTGACTGGTACTGTAGATAGATCTGACATGTGGGATATAGATGTGTGGGACATAGATCTGACAGATATAGATGTGTGGGACATAGATCTGACAGATATAGATGCGTGGGACATAGATCTGACAGATATAGATGTGTGGGACATGGATCTAACAGATATATATGTGTGGGACATAGATCTGACAGATGTGCTCTCTCTCCTCTCAGGCCAGCAGACAGCAGGGGGTACAGGAGGGGAACATAGAGACTGACGCACAGGTAAGAGAGAGTGAGTGTGTGAGTGTGAGAGAGAGTGAGTGTGTGAGTGTGTGTGTGTGTGAGAGAGAGAGAGAGAATCACATGTGTATCTCTGAAATATATGATAGCAATCAGATTTACTGCTCAGCCACAATGACTTCTTTGACTTGTGTTC
>NW_024060180.1:12500-27090 GCF_016432855.1 Salvelinus namaycush
ACCCAGCCTCTCTTTGTCTAAGGACTTGACATAATGATCTGTTTCTGTATGTGTGTGTTGCAGGGTGATACCTCTGGTGACTACCGTAAGGCCCTCCTCCTGCTCTGTGGTGGCGACGATGCGTAACCATGGCGATGATCCCTGAAGGAGCGATACCCAGAGAGACCTCCACTCTGACTGGCCCCTCTAGCTGTCAATCACTCTCTGAGTCCTGTGTAAGCCAATAGGAGAGCTCTGCTGGCCACGGTGCAGCCCCGTGATAGGTTATGAGTGATAAGACTTTAATCCTGTGTGTATCTGTAGCTAACATCCTTTAAGCTTTACTCTGCTTCATATCTACATCACTAAAGTCATATTAATATTAAGTAATTTTTTAATATCAGTAATATAACAACTAAAGACTGTTTTAATGTTTGTACTGTTTGTAAGGCAACACTGAAGACCTAATAAACATTTTAATAGCAGGTTTGTAGTGAGACGTGTCTGTCTGTCTGTGTAGTGAGACCTGTCTGTCTGTGTAGTGAGACCTGTCTGTCTGTGTAGTGAGACCTGTCTGTCTGTGTAGTGAGACGTGTCTGTCTGTTTGTGTAGTGAGACGTGTCTGTCTGTCTGTGTAGTGAGACCTGTCTGTCTGTGTAGTGAGACGTGTCTGTCTGTGTAGTGAGACCTGTCTGTCTGTCTGTCTGTGTAGTGAGACCTGTCTGTCTGTGTAGTGAGACCTGTCTGTCTGTGTAGTGAGACCTGTCTGTCTGTGTAGTGAGACCTGTCTGTCTGTGTAGTGAGACCTGTCTGTCTGTGTAGTGAGACCTGTCTGTTTGTCTGTGTAGTGAGACCTGTCTGTCTGTGTAGTGAGACCTGTCTGTCTGTGTAGTGAGACCTGTCTGTCTGTGTAGTGAGACCTGTCTGTCTGTGTAGTGAGACCTGTCTGTCTGTGTAGTGAGACGTGTCTGTCTGTGTAGTGAGACCTGTCTGTCTGTGTAGTGAGACCTGTCTGTTTGTCTGTGTAGTGAGACCTGTCTGTCTGTGTAGTGAGACCTGTCTGTCTGTCTGTGTAGTGAGACCTGTCTGTCTGTGTAGTGAGACGTGTCTGTCTGTGTAGTGAGACTTGTCTGTCTGTGTAGTGAGACCTGTCTGTCTGTCTGTCTGTGTAGTGAGACCTGTCTGTCTGTGTAGTGAGACCTGTCTGTCTGTGTAGTGAGACCTGTCTGTCTGTCTGTCTGTGTAGTGAGACCTGTCTGTCTGTGTAGTGAGACCTGTCTGGCTGTGTAGTGAGACCTGTCTGTCTGTGTAGTGAGACCTGTCTGTCTGTCTGTGTAGTGAGACCTGTCTGTCTGTGTAGTGAGACCTGTCTGTGTAGTGAGACCTGTCTGTCTGTGTAGTGAGACCTGTCTGTCTGTGTAGTGAGACGTGTCTGTCTGTGTAGTGAGACCTGTCTGTCTGTGTAGTGAGACCTGTCTGTCTGTGTAGTGAGACCTGTCTGTCTGTGTAGTGAGACCTGTCTGTCTGTGTAGTGAGACGTGTCTGTCTGTGTAGTGAGACGTGTCTGTCTGTCTGTCTGTGTAGTGAGATGACCTGGTCACTAGGAGAAACAACTGTTAACTTTTATTCAGTTAGCCATTAACATCTCATTTACATGCCTGGCAAATATATGATCAGTTAAATATAAAAAGTTTGTATAGGGCACATGATGAGATGTGGGGCGTATGTAACAGTTTAGCTTCCGTTCCTCTCTCCTCGCCCCAACCCGGGCTCGAACCAGGGACCCTCTGCACACATCAACAACTGACACCCACGAAGCATCGTTACCCATCGCGCCACAAAAGCCTCGGCAACTACTTCAAGGTCTCAGAGCGAGTGACGCCACCGATTGAAACGCTATTAGTGCGCACCACCGCTAACTAGCTAGCCATTTCACATCGGTTACACGTATACATGTTTACACATACAGTTTAGGTACAAGGATTAAGAAACTAAACAAGACAAACAAAACGATACCAGATAACACACAAAAATACAGCAGCAGATTACATTTACACACAGGTTATTCTCCTAATTACCCGAAGCAGTTACAAGCAAAACAACAATAAAAATCCTCCAATAAATGTTTAAAATTGGCAACAAGAGTCTCAAGTTTAAGTTTAGTCTGCAGGCTATTCCATAAACAAGGAGCGTAACAGGAAAAGGCAGCCATACCCGACTCTGTGGAAATCGCATGGGCCTCAAGTGTAATCCATGCTGAGACCTGGTTTAAGGAATTATAATTATAATGTTGATGAGTGATGATAAATAAGAAGGACGTTTATTCAGAAGTGCTTTATAGACAAACACGAGAGCATGTTGTTCTCGTCTCACGGACAGTGAAGTCCAACCCACATGATGATATAAAACACAGTGGTGAGTCCTGTAGCTAGCACCCGTAATAAACCTAAGTGCGCAATGATAAGTAGCATCCAGCGATTTAAGTGTTGATGCCGTAGCATGTAAATAATATCCCCATAATCTATAACAGACATAAAAGTAGCTTGCATAATTTGTCTTCTATTTGTAGAGGACAAACATGTCCTGTTTCTATAGAGGAAGCCTAGCTTGATTTTTGTTGTTGTTGCCGTTTACAAAGTTCGTCAACATGCATTTTAAAAGACAGTTTCTCATCCAACCATATCCCAAAGTATTTATATGCAGAGATCTGATTAATTCGAGAAGCATCTAAGCTCGTAAATGAAAGTGTATTTTCAACAAACTTTTGTGGACCTATAAATAAAAATCATAAACAGTGCAGCAGTATCTGACAGGTAATATCGAAACAATTCCACAACAAAACCTGATATCTAACAAATTCCACAAGAATTGTTTATTTGTTTAGGCTTGGCCAATTTTAAGTAGGCTATTTAGCAGCGCAAAGCTAATTTTGCTGTTGGCGTTTTGAAGAGTTGGTTCACTTTCTCCCTGACAGTCCAGAGGTTTCCCTCTGTCTCCATCACAGTCACATGATGAAAGGATCGGCTTGAATTAGTAGCCTAATGGGGGTGATGTGTGAAGCTCCAGAGTCTCTGTCTCCATCACAGTCACATGATGAAAGGTTCGGCCTGAATTAGTAGCCTAATGGGGGTGATGTGTGAAGCCCCAGAGTCTCTGTCTCCATCACAGTCACATGATGAAAGGATCGGCCTGAATTAGTAGCCTAATGGGGGTGAGGTGTGAAGCTCCAGAGTCTCTGTCTCCATCACAGTCACATGATGAAAGGATCGGCCTGAATTAGTAGCCTAATGGGGGTGATGTGTGAAGCTCCAGAGTCTCTGTCTCCATCACAGTCACATGATGAAAGGATCGGCCTGAATTAGTAGCCTAATGGGGGTGAGGTGTGAAGCTCCAGAGTCTCTGTCTCCATCACAGTCACATGATGAAAGGATCGGCCTGAATTAGTAGCCTAATGGGGGTGATGTGTGAAGCTCCAGAGTCTCTGTCTCCATCACAGTCACATGATGAAAGGATCGGCCTGAATTAGTAGCCTAATGGGGGTGAGGTGTGAAGCTCCAGAGGTTCTGTCTCCATCACAGTCACATGATGAAAGGTTCGGCCTGAATTAGTAGCCTAATGGGAATGAGGTGTGAAGCCCCAGAGTCTCTGTCTCCATCACAGTCACATGATGAAAGGATCGGCCTGAATTAGTAGCCTAATGGGGGTGAGGTGTGAAGCTCCAGAGTCTCTGTCTCCATCACAGTCACATGATGAAAGGATCGGCCTGAATTAGTAGCCTAATGGGGGTGAGGTGTGAAGCTCCAGAGTCTCTGTCTCCATCACAGTCACATGATGAAAGGATCGGCCTGAATTAGTAGCCTAATGGGGGTGAGGTGTGAAGCCCCAGAGTCTCTGTCTCCATCACAGTCACATGATGAAAGGATCGGCCTGAATTAGTAGCCTAATGGGGGTGAGGTGTGAAGCTCCAGAGTCTCTGTCTCCATCACAGTCACATGATGAAAGGATCGGCCTGAATTAGTAGCCTAATGGGGGTGAGGTGTGAAGCTCCAGAGTCTCTGTCTCCATCACAGTCACATGATGAAAGGATCGGCCTGAATTAGTAGCCTAATGGGGGTGAGGTGTGAAGCCCCAGAGTCTCTGTCTCCATCACAGTCACATGATGAAAGGATCGGCCTGAATTAGTAGCCTAATGGGGGTGAGGTGTGAAGCCCCAGAGTCTCTGTCTCCATCACAGTCACATGATGAAAGGATCGGCCTGAATTAGTAGCCTAATGGGGGTGAGGTGTGAAGCCCCAGAGTCTCTGTCTCCATCACAGTCACATGATGAAAGGATCGGCCTGAATTAGTAGCCTAATGGGGGTGAGGTGTGAAGCCCCAGAGTCTCTGTCTCCATCACAGTCACATGATGAAAGGATCTGCCTGAATTAGTAGCCTAATGGGGGTGAGGTGTGAAGCTCCAGAGTCTCTGTCTCCATCACAGTCACAGGATGAAAGGATCGGCCTGAATTAGTAGCCTAATGGGGGTGAGGTGTGAAGCTCCAGAGTCTCTGTCTCCATCACAGTCACATGATGAAAGGATCGGCCTGAATTAGTAGCCTAATGGGGGTGAGGTGTGAAGCCCCAGAGTCTCTGTCTCCATCACAGTCACATGATGAAAGGATCGGCCTGAATTAGTAGCCTAATGGGGGTGATGTGTGAAGCTCCAGAGTCTCTGTCTCCATCACAGTCACATGATGAAAGGATCGGCCTGAATTAGTAGCCTAATGGGGGTGAGGTGTGAAGCCCCAGAGTCTCTGTCTCCATCACAGTCACATGATGAAAGGATCGGCCTGAATTAGTAGCCTAATGGGGGTGAGGTGTGAAGCCCCAGAGTCTCTGTCTCCATCACAGTCACATGATGAAAGGATCGGCCTGAATTAGTAGCCTAATGGGGGTGAGGTGTGAAGCTCCAGAGTCTCTGTCTCCATCACAGTCACATGATGAAAGGATCGGCCTGAATTAGTAGCCTAATGGGGGTGATGTGTGAAGCTCCAGAGTCTCTGTCTCCATCACAGTCACATGATGAAAGGATCGGCCTGAATTAGTAGCCTAATGGGGGTGAGGTGTGAAGCTCCAGAGGTTCTGTCTCCATCACAGTCACATGATGAAAGGTTCGGCCTGAATTAGTAGCCTAATGGGAATGAGGTGTGAAGCCCCAGAGTCTCTGTCTCCATCACAGTCACATGATGAAAGGATCGGCCTGAATTAGTAGCCTAATGGGGGTGAGGTGTGAAGCTCCAGAGTCTCTGTCTCCATCACAGTCACATGATGAAAGGATCGGCCTGAATTAGTAGCCTAATGGGGGTGAGGTGTGAAGCTCCAGAGTCTCTGTCTCCATCACAGTCACATGATGAAAGGATCGGCCTGAATTAGTAGCCTAATGGGGGTGAGGTGTGAAGCCCCAGAGTCTCTGTCTCCATCACAGTCACATGATGAAAGGATCGGCCTGAATTAGTAGCCTAATGGGGGTGAGGTGTGAAGCTCCAGAGTCTCTGTCTCCATCACAGTCACATGATGAAAGGATCGGCCTGAATTAGTAGCCTAATGGGGGTGAGGTGTGAAGCTCCAGAGTCTCTGTCTCCATCACAGTCACATGATGAAAGGATCGGCCTGAATTAGTAGCCTAATGGGGGTGAGGTGTGAAGCCCCAGAGTCTCTGTCTCCATCACAGTCACATGATGAAAGGATCGGCCTGAATTAGTAGCCTAATGGGGGTGAGGTGTGAAGCCCCAGAGTCTCTGTCTCCATCACAGTCACATGATGAAAGGATCGGCCTGAATTAGTAGCCTAATGGGGGTGAGGTGTGAAGCCCCAGAGTCTCTGTCTCCATCACAGTCACATGATGAAAGGATCGGCCTGAATTAGTAGCCTAATGGGGGTGAGGTGTGAAGCTCCAGAGTCTCTGTCTCCATCACAGTCACAGGATGAAAGGATCGGCCTGAATTAGTAGCCTAATGGGGGTGAGGTGTGAAGCTCCAGAGTCTCTGTCTCCATCACAGTCACATGATGAAAGGATCGGCCTGAATTAGTAGCCTAATGGGGGTGAGGTGTGAAGCCCCAGAGTCTCTGTCTCCATCACAGTCACATGATGAAAGGATCGGCCTGAATTAGTAGCCTAATGGGGGTGATGTGTGAAGCTCCAGAGTCTCTGTCTCCATCACAGTCACATGATGAAAGGATCGGCCTGAATTAGTAGCCTAATGGGGGTGAGGTGTGAAGCCCCAGAGTCTCTGTCTCCATCACAGTCACATGATGAAAGGATCGGCCTGAATTAGTAGCCTAATGGGGGTGAGGTGTGAAGCCCCAGAGTCTCTGTCTCCATCACAGTCACATGATGAAAGGATCGGCCTGAATTAGTAGCCTAATGGGGGTGAGGTGTGAAGCTCCAGAGTCTCTGTCTCCATCACAGTCACATGATGAAAGGATCGGCCTGAATTAGTAGCCTAATGGGGGTGAGGTGTGAAGCTCCAGAGTCTCTGTCTCCATCACAGTCACATGATGAAAGGATCGGCCTGAATTAGTAGCCTAATGGGGGTGAGGTGTGAAGCCCCAGAGTCTCTGTCTCCATCACAGTCACATGATGAAAGGATCGGCCTGAATTAGTAGCCTAATGGGGGTGAGGTGTGAAGCTCCAGAGTCTCTGTCTCCATCACAGTCACATGATGAAAGGATCGGCCTGAATTAGTAGCCTAATGGGGGTGAGGTGTGAAGCTCCAGAGTCTCTGTCTCCATCACAGTCACAGGATGAAAGGATCGGCCTGAATTAGTAGCCTAATGGGGGTGAGGTGTGAAGCTCCAGAGTCTCTGTCTCCATCACAGTCACATGATGAAAGGATCGGCCTGAATTAGTAGCCTAATGGGGGTGAGGTGTGAAGCCCCAGAGTCTCTGTCTCCATCACAGTCACATGATGAAAGGATCGGCCTGAATTAGTAGCCTAATGGGGGTGAGGTGTGAAGCTCCAGAGTCTCTGTCTCCATCACAGTCACATGATGAAAGGATCGGCCTGAATTAGTAGCCTAATGGGGGTGAGGTGTGAAGCCCCAGAGTCTCTGTCTCCATCACAGTCGCATGATGAAAGGATCGGCCTGAATTAGTAGCCTAATGGGGGTGAGGTGTGAGAAATCAGCTCATCCACTTAGCAAGGCAAACACAAACAGTATTATCGGTTTTCACACCTTTCGATTAGGCTGACAAAGGATAAATACGGGTAATCAATTAGCCTGGCCTACGTGTGAAAAATCCCCCCGAAGTTAAATCAATTATATCTTTAAATAACTTGAAAAGAACAGAAGACCTTCACACCGAAATCGTTCCCATAAACCACCATTAATGACGATGTTTCCATCAAATACAGATCTTTGTCAAGTCAAGCCTCTTATGAGTTGGACATTAAGCAAATCAACCTGATAATAGGTAACGATTTATATACACTACCGGTCAAAAGTTTTACAACACCTACTCATTCAATGGTTTTTCTTTATTTTTACTATTTTCTACATTGTAGAATAACAGTGAAGACATCAAACTATGAAATAACACATATGGAATCATGTAGTAACCACAAAAAGTGTTAAACAAATCAACATATATTTTATATTTGAGATTCTTCAAATAGTCACACTTTGCCTTGATGACAGCTTTGCACACTCTTGGCATCCCCGGCCGTGTCCTCAGAGCATGCGCAGACCAGCTGGCTGGTGTGTTTACGGACATATTCAATCAATCCTTATCCCAGTCTGCTGTTCCCACATGCTTCAAGAGGGCCACCATTGTTCCTGTTCCCAAGAAAGCTAAGGTAACTGCACTAAATGACTACCGCCCCGTACCACTCACTTCTGTCATCATGAAGTGCTTTGTGAGACTAGTCAAGGATCATATCACCTCCACCCTACGTGTCAACCGAGACCCACTTCAATTTGCTTACCGCTCCAATAGATCCACAGACAATGCAATCGCCTGCACACTGCACACTGCACACGGCCCTATCCCATCTGGACAAGAGGAATACCTATGCTGTTCATTGACTTTTTTAAATTTGATTTTATTTCACCTTTATTTAACCAGGTAGGCCAGTTGAGAACAAGTTCTCATTTACAATTGAGACCTGGCCAAGATAAAGCAAAGCAGTTCGACACATACAGCAACACAGAGTTACACATGGAATAAACATAGTCAATAATACAGTAGAACAAAAGAAAACAAAAAGTCTATAAACAATGTGAGCAAATGAGGTAAGATAAGGGAGTTGAGGCAATAAATAGGCCATGGTGGCGAAGTAATTACATTATAGCAATTAAACACTGGAATGGTAGGATATGCAGAAGATGAATGTGCAAGTATAGATACTTGGGTGCAGGAGCAAGATAAATAAATAAATACAGTATGGGGATGAGATAGATAGATGGGCTGTTTACAGCTCTACAGCTCAGCATTTAACACCATAGTACCCTCCAAACTCGTCATTAAGCTGGAGGCCCTGGGTCTCGACCCCTCCCTGTGCAACTGGGTCCTGGACTTCCTGACGGGCCGCCCCCAGGTGGTGAAGGTAGGAAACAACACCTCCACTTCGCTGACCCTCAACACAGGGGCCCCACAATGGTGCGTTCTGAGCCCTCTCCTGTACTCCCTGTTCACCCATGACTGCGTGGCCACCCACGCCTCCAACTCAATCATCAATCATCAAGTTTGCAGACGACACTACAGTGGTAGGCTTGATTACCAACAACGACGAGACGGCCTACAGGGAGGAGGTGAGGGCCCTCGGAGTGTGGTGTCAGGAAAATAACCTCACACTCAATGTCACAAAAACAAAGGAGATGATCGTGGACTTCAGGAAACAGCAGAGGGAGCACCACCCCTATCCACATCGATGGGACAGCAGTAGAGAAGGTGGAAAGTTTTAAGTTCCTCGATGTACATATTAGCGACAAACTGAAATGGTCCACCCACACAGATAGTGTGGTGAAGAAGGCGCAACAGCGCCTCTTCAACCTCAGAAGGCTGAAAAAATGTGGCTTGTCACAAACCCTCACTAACTTTTATAGGTACACAATTGAGAGCATCATGTCAGGCTGTATCACCGCCTGGTACGGCAACTGCACCGCCCACAACCGCAGTGCTCTCCAGAGGGTGTTGCGATCTGCACAACGCATCACCGGGGGCTAGGGTCAGTCTGTTATATCTGGAGTATTTCTCCTGTCTTATCCGGTGTCCTGTGTGAATTTAAGAATGCTCTCTCTAATTCTCTCTCTCTTTTTCTCTCTCTCTTTCTTTCTTTCTTTCTCTCTCTCGGAGAACCTGAGCCCTAGGACCATGCCTCAGGACTACCTGGCCTGATGACTCCTTGCTGTCCCCAGTCCACCTGGTCGTGCTGCTGCTCCAGTTTCAACTGTTCTGCCTGCGGCTATGGAACCCTGACCTGTTCACCGGACGTGCTACCTGTCCCAGACCTGCTGTTTCCAACTCTCTAGAGACAGCAGGAGCGGTAGAGATACTCTGAATGATCTGCTATGAAAAGCCAACTGATATTTACTCCTGAGGTGCTGACCTGTTGCACCCTCAACAACTACTGTGATTATTATTATTTGACCCTGTTGATCATTTATGAACATTTGAACATCTTGGCCATGTTCTGTTATAATCTCCACCAGGCACAGCCAGAAGAGGACTGGCCACCCCTCATAGCCTGGTTCCTCTCTAGGTTTCTTCCTAGGTTTTGGCCTTTCTAGGGAGTTTTTCCTAGCCACCGTGCTTCTACACCTGCATTGCTTGCTGTTGGGGTTTTAGGCTGGGTTTCTGTACAGCACTTTGAGATATCAGTTGATGTAAGAAGGGCTTTATAAATAAATGTGATTGATTGACTACCTGTTCACACCGCTTCCATCCAGAAGGTGAGGTCGGTACAGGTGCATCAAAGCTGGGACAGAGAGATTGAAAAACAGCTTCTATCTCAAGGCCATCAGACTGTTAAACAGCCATCACTAGCACAGAGATGCTGCTGCCAACATACAGACAAGATATCATTGGCCACTTTAGTAAATGGAACACTAGTCACTTTAAATAATGTCACTTTAATAATGTTTACATGTCTCACATTACTCATCTCATATGTATATACTGTATTTTATACCATCTATTCTTTATTCTTCAGTTGATTAGCCAGTGCCTGTTCACACCGCTACCATCCAGAAGGCGAGGTCACTGCCTGTTCACACCGCTACCATCCAGAAGGCGAGGTCACTGCCTGTTCACACCGCTACCATCCAGAAGGCGAGGTCACTGCCTGTTCACACCGCTACCATCCAGAAGGCGAGGTCACTGCCTGTTCACACCGCTTCCATCCAGAAGGTGAGGTCACTGCCTGTTCACACCGCTACCATCCAGAAGGCGAGGTCACTGCCTGTTCACACCGCTACCATCCAGAAGGCGAGGTCACTGCCTGGTTACCCCGCTACCATCCAGAAGGTGAGGTCACTGCCTGTTCACCCCGCTACCATCCAGAAGGCGAGGTCACTGCCTGTTCACACCGCTTCCATCCAGAAGGTGAGGTCACTGCCTGTTCACCCCGCTACCATCCAGAAGGCGAGGTCACTGCCTGTTCACCCCGCTACCATCCAGAAGGCGAGGTCACTGCCTGTTCACCCCGCTACCATCCAGAAGGCGAGGTCACTGCCTGTTCACACCGCTACCATCCAGAAGGTGAGGTCACTGCCTGTTCACACCGCTTCCATCCAGAAGGTGAGGTCACTGCCTGTTCACCCCGCTACCATCCAGAAGGCGAGGTCACTGCCTGTTCACCCCGCTACCATCCAGAAGGTGAGGTCACTGCCTGTTCACACCGCTACCATCCAGAAGGCGAGGTCACTGCCTGTTCACCCCGCTACCATCCAGAAGGCGAGGTCACTGCCTGTTCACACCGCTACCATCCAGAAGGCGAGGTCACTGCCTGTTCACCCCGCTACCATCCAGAAGGTGAGGTCACTGCCTGTTCACCCCGCTACCATCCAGAAGGTGAGGTCACTGCCTGTTCACCCCGCTACCATCCAGAAGGTGAGGTCACTGCCTGTTCACACCGCTACCATCCAGAAGGCGAGGTCAGTACAGGTTCATCAACCGAGAGACTGAAAAACAGCTTCTATCTCAAGGCCATCAGACTGCTGCTAAACAGCAATCATTAACTCAGAGAGGCTGCTGCCTACATGGAGACCAAATCAATTTGTTACATATTAGGTTTTTGTTGTGGAATTTGTTAGATATTAGGTTTTGTTGTGTAATTTGTTAGATACTAGGTTTTGTTGTGGAATTGTTAGATATTACCTGTTAGATACTGCTGCACTGTTGGATCTAGAAGCACAAGCATTTCACTACACCCACAATAACATCTGCTGACCATGTGTAAGTGACCAATAAAATATGATTTGATTCGCTAGGGTGAGTAAAATGGTGTTCTCTCATTGTGTCTGGAAGTAACTACTAACAAGCTAGCCTGTGTTAGCTCGGGTGCTTGACAGCTGTTTCAGATCAACCCTACTCCCCGGCCAGTCCTTAAAGCCACTACAGTCAGACAACATATTACAGCCGTTTCAGATCAACCCTACTCCCCGGCCAGTCCCTAACGCCACTACAGTCAGACAACATATTACAGCCGTTTCAGATCAACCCTACTCCCCGGCCAGTCCCTAACGCCACTACAGTCAGACAACATATTACAGCCGTTTCAGATCAACCCTACTCCCCGGCCAGTCCCTAAAGCCACTACAGTCAGACAACATATTACAGCCGTTTCAGATCAACCCTACTCCCCGGCCAGTCCCTAAAGCCACTACAGTCAGACAACATATTACAGCCGTTTCAGATCAACCCTACTCCCCGGCCAGTCCCTAAAGCGCACTACAGTCAGACAACATATTACAGCCGTTTCAGATCAACCCTACTCCCCGGCCAGTCCCTAAAGCGCACTACAGTCAGACAACATATTACAGCCGTTTCAGATCAACCCTACTCCTCGGCCAGTCCCTAAAGCCACTACAGTCAGACAACATATTTACTAACCGTTTGCTTCAGCCAGTCTGACAAGTCGCTGTGCGGTGAGTTGTTTAGTCATATAGGGTGGAGTCCCGCTCTCAGGGAACTCGTTTTTTCCACTCTCTCAGCCTCCCTTCTCCTTTCTCTTTCTCCTCCATTCACTGAGCTCCGGTGCAGACTCGATCTCCGGTAAGTTTATACCGCTCTTATTAACCGAGAACATCAGATAGTGAGTTTATGAGTTGTTAAAGTGGCTGCTGAATCAGACCGTTGATGACACCAGGATTATATCAGATTAGGGGCAAAATAAATACAATTGAACTTCGGTTCATAGAAGCGGAGTTATGTCATTAACCTCCGGTAGGCAAAATTCGGTTTTAATAACCAAAGCGGGTTTCTGTTTTCTTCCTACGAATGTGGCTCTATCTTCGGAACAGTTTAAACTACAACATATTTTGAGCACATGACCCCATCACTGAAAGACAAGACTCCCAGGAACACATACAGTATTGTGTCTTCAGACACTAAATCAAACTGGAGGGAAAATAACATCGTCAATAATGATGTTCTGAATCTTTTCAACACAGAAGTTCAGGTCAAAATGATTGTCTGATAATCTTCTGCACTTCCCTTTCTGATGCATTTCAGTTACTTCAAACCAGACTTCATTAGGATTGAAAGTACTGTCAAAAGTACCGTCTGTAACGGTCGTCGTAAGAGGCGAGAAGGATCAGACCAATATGCGGAGTTGTTAGTTTCCATGGTAATTTAATAACACGAAAACCAAATACGATACAAATAACAAAATGAAACTACCGTCCAACGTGACCAAAACCGAAACAGTCCCGTGTGGCACGAAATACTGACACGAGATACAACCACATGTGAAACCCCGGCTGCCTTAGTATGATTCTCAATCAGGGACAAACGATCTACAGCTGCCTCTGATTGAGAATCATACCAGGCCGAACACAAAATCCCAACATAGAAAAACACACATAGACAACCCAACCCAACTCACGCCCTGACCAACTAAATAAATAAAAGAAAAAGGAACATAGGTCAGGAACGTGACTCCGTCAGACTGAGTTGTAATAGACTGTCATAACCCCAATTTAAGAAAGGTAACATTGGCCGCTGATTACATTACATTGGTAACCCTGGGCTAACACGTTCATAGACGCTAACTACCTTTAGCGCCTATTGACGATAGTGTCTCCCAGTGGTGGAAAAACTACTGAATTCTCATAGTTGAGTAAAAGTTAAGATACCCTAATAGAAAATTACTCAAGTGAAAGTCACCCAGTAAAATACTACTTGAGTAAAAGTATTTGATTTTAAATGTACTTACAAGTATGAATCATTTTATATTCCTTCTATTAAGCAAACCAGACGGCACAATCTTTTTATTTTTATTGTTTACAGATAGCCAGGGTCATAATCCAACACTCAGACATCATTTACAAACAAAACATCAGAGGCAGTAGGGATGACCAGGGATGTTCTCTGTTTAGTGAGTCCTCCAGATCAGAGGCAGTAGGGATGACCAGGGATGTTCTCTGTTTAGTGAGTCCTCTAGATCAGAGGCAGTAGGGATGACCAGGGATATTCTCTGTTTAGTGAGTCCACCAGATCAGAGACAGTAGAGATGACCAGGGATGTTCTCTGTTTAGTGAGTCCTCCAGATCAGAGGCAGTAGGGTTGACCAGGGATTGTCTCTGTTTAGTGAGTCCTCCAGATCAGAGGCAGTAGGGATGACCAGGGATGTTCTCTGTTTAGTGAGTCCTCCAGATCAGAGGCACTAGGGATGACCAGGGATGTTCTCTGTTTAGTGAGTCCTCCAGATCAGAGGCAGTAGGGATGACCAGGGATGTTCTCTGTTTAGTGAGTCCTCCAGATCAGAGGCAGTAGGGATGACTAGGGATGTTCTCTGTTTAGTGAGTCCTCCAGATCAGAGACAGTAGGGATGACCAGGGATGTTCTCTGTTTAGTGAGTCCTCCAGATCAGAGGCAGTAGGGATGACCAGGGATGTTCTCTGTTTAGTGAGTCCTCCAGATCAGAGGCAGTAGGGATGACCAGGGATGTTCTCTGTTTAGTGAGTCCTCCAGATCAGAGGCAGTAGGGATGACTAGGGATGTTCTCTGTTTAGTGAGTCCTCCAGATCAGAGACAGTAGGGATGACCAGGGATGTTCTCTGTTTAGTGAGTCCTCCAGATCAGAGGCAGTAGGGATGACCAGGGATGTTCTCTGTTTAGTGAGTCCTCCAGATCAGAGGCAGTAGGGATGACCAGGGATGTTCTCTGTTTAGTGAGTCCTCCAGATCAGAGACAGTAGGGATGACCAGGGATGTTCTCTGTTTAGTGAGTCCTCCAGATCAGAGACAGTAGGGATGACCAGGGATGTTCTCTGTTTAGTGAGTCCTCCAGATCAGAGGCAGTAGGGATGACCAGGGATGTTCTCTGTTTAGTGAGTCCTCCAGATCAGAGACAGTAGGGATGACCAGGGATGTTCTCTGTTTAGTGAGTCCCTCCAGATCAGAGCAGTAG
>NW_024060181.1:0-27084 GCF_016432855.1 Salvelinus namaycush
TCCCAGTTTAAAGGTTAGTTTTGCGTCTTTTACTTTCGGTTTTGTAGGCCACACCAGCTTCAAACATCTGAAAATTCTACATTTTTGCTTATGGAAAATGTATTTCACAGCAGTTTAGATCACGTGTCAAACTCATTCCACGGAGAGCCGAGCTTTCGCTCCACCCTTGTACTTGATTGACTAATTAAGGTTAGTAATTAGTATGAAACTCCCCTCACTTGGTTGTCTAGGTCTTCATTGAAAGGAAAAAACAAATACCCGCAGACACTCTGCCCTCCATGGAATGAGTTTGACACCCCTGGTTTAGATAGTATGCCTACAATGATTATCTACACCAGTGGATCCCAAAACGTTTTCACTCGGGACCCCCTTCCCCTGCGCGCGCGCCACATCCAAATGTACTTTCATATGATAATTATTATATCAAATCAATATTTGCTCATAAAGGCGTTTCCACCGCCATTTCTCGCGTAATTAATTTTACCGACACAAAAAGATGTCCATGTCCAATGAACAAATTATCTGTTGGCATTTAAAATTGAAGCCTACCGAAACTCCCTGTTTTCATCACAGCTTTCATAAATCATTTTTTTTTTTTTTTTACAAAATATGACTTTAGGTCAAATACATTAGAATCGTGCAGTGCTCTGATTTAGTTATTAGGCCTAATAGGCTGTTATTCACCTTCTAAACATAATTCTCATGTCATTAAAGGATTAAATGAATGCATGTGGGATTTTATGCTCATTACCGCACAAAAAAACTCCAATAATTTAATTAAAGGGCCAATTTGCAGTTAAAACAATAACAAAGTAGACACCCCAACGCTGTTATGGTAAAAAGCTGAGGGATGGGCCTGGAGAAATGTAACCACTCTCACATTCATAAGCATGACGGTGCAAGGACTGACCATCCACGATATTAACATTTTCTTTTGAACCAAGTTTTTAGAATGCAGTGTTTGTTTACATTTACATTGTTTACAAACATTGGAGTAAAACAATCTTATATTTTGGGTTTTGATAGGGTGTGATAGTTGAACTAAGATCATGCGGCATAAATTATATTATTCAGGAATCAATTTATATCATTCATTCTTAAGTCCAAAAATGTATGTAGCAACTGCGGATTGCCCCTTTAAATATAATATTTTATATATAAAGTATTTGCCCATTTTTTTCTCAGCATTACAATTTTAGATTTGACAGTATAGGACCAATGATTTATATCTGGGTTTATTTACACAATTGAGTAGCACACATACATTTTGGTCAAATGCAATGACACCCCCACACCACTAGACTTCAACGTTGCAAAGACCTCAGGTAATACTGCTTTCATCTCAGCTTGAGAATCTTGTTAGCTGGTTTTGTGATGTAGCAAAGATTGTTTATTATATTGACAAGATAGTAAAGTGACCGCTATAACAATGGAAATACATGTCCTCAACGATTGAAGGTGGGTGATGCGAGAGCAGGTGGGACCATTCTAGCCAATGAGAGGGCCGACACATGTGAACAACATGCTTGAACGTGTTATATGATGAGTCCTCTATCTATCTATGACAACAGGCACAACTCTGATATTAAGTCATTTTTTTCAAAGTTGCCAAAATGCCACGTCCGTATGTATATATATATATATATATATATATATATATATATATATATGTTTGTATATAGCAAGCATGAGCTAGCTAACTACGTAACTAGCTAACGTTAGCTTGTGAGTATTTTAGCTACCATGGTTAGAAGTGACTGAAATAGGGGCCTCCCGAGTGGCGCAGTGGTCTAAGGCACTGCATCGCAGTGCTTGCTGTGTCACTAGAGGTTCTGGTTCTGTCGAGTCCAGGCTCTGTCGCAGCCGGCCGTGACCGGGAGATCCATGGGGCAGTGCACAATTGTCGCAGCGTCATCCGGGTTAGAGGTGGGTTTGGCCAGCAGGGATTTTCTTCTCCCATCTCACACTAGTGACTCATGTGGCGGGCCAGGCGCAGTGCACACTGACACGGTCGCCAGGTGTATGGTGTTTCCTCTGACACATTGGTGCGGCTGGTTACTAGGTTAAGCGGGCAATGTGTCAAGAAGCAGTGCAGCTTGGCTGGGTTGTGTTTCGGAGGACGCACGGCTCTCGACCTTCGCCTCTCCCGAGTCCGTACGGGGGATGCAGCGATGGGACAAGACTGTAACTACCAATTGGATACCATGAGATTGGGGAGAAAAAGAAAATCGTCACAAAATCGGGGTAAAACCCGAACCCATCATTGAAAGATGAGACTCTCACAACAGTGTCGGTTGTTTGACTCTTTGACATCAACAAGCTTTACATCTGAACTCTCTGTCGCAGACGTCCTCATTTCGAAGAGGTCTTCTCACAAAACCGACACTCTCATGAACACAAAGGTGTCGGTTGTTCTGCTCTATGAGTCACACAAGCTTCAGTGGAGTCATTTGAAGGTAACCCTAAAAGTGCATAGGGGGTCAAATGTGCCACGAATAACATGACCAAACATGAGTCTAGATTATTTTATTTATTTGTTTTCCTATATTTCTCAGATATAGGACCACTGGCGTACCGGACACCCCTCCACAGTTACAGAGAGGGTACAAACTCACGTCCTGACCAACTAACACATACAAAACTAACAGAAAACAGGTCAGGAACGTGACACATACATACACACAGTTGAAGTCGGAAGTTTAGGTACACCTTAGCCAAATACATTTAGACTCAGTTTTTCACAATTCCTGACATTTAATCCTAGTAAAGATTCCCTGTCTTAGGTCAGTTAGGATCACCACTTCATTTTATGTCAGAATAATAGTAGAGAGAGTGATTTATTTCAGCTTTTATTTCTTTCATCACATTCCCAGTGGGTCATAAGTTTACATACACTCAATAAGTATTTGGTAGCATTGCCTTTAAATTGTTTAACTTGGGTCAAACATTTCGGGTAGCCTTCCACAAGCTTCCCACAATAAGTTGGGTGACTTTTGTCCCATTCCTCCTGACAGAGCTGGTTTAACTGAGTCAGGTTTGTAGGCCTCCTTGCTCGCACATGCTTATTCAGTTCTGCCCACAAACGTTCTATAGGATTGAGGTCAGGGCTTTGTGATGGCCACTCCAATACCTTGACTTTGTTGTCCTTAAGCCATTTTGCCACAACTTTGGAAGTATGCTTGGGGTCATTGTCCATTTGGAAGGCCCATTTGCAACCAAGCTTTAACTTCCTGACTGATGTCTTGAGACTGATTCAAAATATACATAATTTTTCTTCTTCATGATGCCATCTATTTTGTGAAGTGCACCAGTCCCTCCTGCAGCAAAGCACCCCCACAACATGATGCTGCCACCCCCGTGCTTCACGGTTGGGATGGTGTTCTTTCACTTGCAAGCCTCCCCCTTTTTCCTCCAAACATAGCGATGGTCATTATGGCCAAACAGTTCTATTTCTGTTTCATCAGACCAGAGGACATTTCTCAAAAAAGTATGATCTTTGTCCCCATGTGCAGTTGCAAACCATAGTCTGGCTATTTAATGGCAGTTTTGGAGCAGTGGCTGAGGCTGAGCAGCCTTTCAGGTTATGTCGATATAGGATTCGTTTTACTGTGGATATAGATACTTTTGTACCTGTTTCCTCCAGCATCTTCACAAGGTCCTTTGATGTTGTTCTGGGATTTATTTGCACTTTTCGCACCAAAGTACGTTCATCTCTAGGAGACAGAATGCATCTCCTTCCTGAGCGGTGTGACGGCTGCGTGGTCCCATGGTGTTTATACTTGTGTACTATTGTTTGTTCAGATGAACGTGGTACCTTCAGGCGTTTGGAAATTGCTCCCAAGGATGAGCCAGACTTGTGGAGGTCTACAATTGTTTGGATTTCTTTTGATTTCTCCATGATGTCAAGCAACGAGGCACCTCAGTTTGAAGGTAGACCTTGAAATACATCCACAGGTACACCTCCAATTGACTCAAATGATATCAAAAAGCTTATCAGAAGCTTCTAAAACCATGACAGAATTTTCTAGAATTTTCCAAGCTGTTTAAAACCTTTCTAGGACACACGTTCCGCTAGCGGAACCCCCCCAACATTCCGCTGAAAAGGCAGCGCGGGAAATTCAAAAATATTTTTTTGAAATATTTAACTTTCACACATTAACAAGTCCAATACAGCAAATGAAAGATAAACATCTTGTTAATCTACCCATCGTGTCCGATTTTTAAAATGTTTTACAGCGAAAACACAACATATATTTATGTTAGATCACCACCAAATCCAAAAAACACACAGCCATTTTTCCCAGCCAAAGATAGTCACAAAAGCAGAAATAGAGATAAAATTAATCACTAACCTTTGATAGTCTTCATCAGATGACACTCATAGGACATCATGTTACACAATACATTTCTGTTTTGTTCGATAATGTGCATATTTATATCCACAAATCTCGGTTTACATTGGCGCCATGTTCAGAAATGCCTCCAAAATATCCGGAGTAATTACAGAGAGCCACGTCAAATAACAGAAATACTCATAAACTTTGATGAAAGATACATGTTTTACATTTAATTAAAGATACACTTGTTCTTAATGCAAGCGCTGTGTCAGATTTTTTTTTAAACTTTACGGAAAAAGCATACCATGCAATAATCTGAGACGGCGCTCAGAAATACACAACATTTCTCCGCCATGTTGGAGTCAACAGAAATACGAAATGACATCATAAATATTCCCTTACCTTTGATGATCTTTCATCAGAATGCAGTGCCAGGAATCCTAGTTCCACAATAAATAGTTGTTTTGTTCGATAATGTCCATTACTAGTGTCCAATTAGCTACTTTTGCTAGCACGTTTAGTTCACATGTCCAAACGCTGGCGCCGGTCCAGGCGAACTCGGACGAAAACTTAAAAAAGTTATATTCCAGGTCGAATAAACTGGTCAAATTAAGTAGAGAATCAATCTTCAGGATGTTGTTATCATATATATCCAATAACGTTCCAACCGGAGCATTCGTTTTTGTCTACAGAGTAATGGAATGCATGGCGATATCATGAGTAATGCGCATAACCAGGAACTAGCATTCTGCCAGACCACTGACTCAAATAGCTGCCATCCGGCCCCACATCACACTAGAGGCTTCATTCCACGTTCTACTGACTGTTGACATCTAGTGGAAGGCGTAGGAAGTGCGAGCAGATCCATATCTTACTGGGATGTGAATAGACAATGGGTTTAACATCAACCAGCCCAGAATTTCCACTTCCTGTTTGGAAGTTTGCCTGCCATATGAGTTCTGTTATACTCACAGACATAATTCAAACAGTTTTAAAAACTTCAGAGTCTTTTCTATCCAATAGTAATAATAATATGCATATATTAGCATCTGGAACAGAGTAGGAGGCAGTTCACTATGGGCACGCAATTCATCCAAAAGTGAAAATGCTGCCCCCTACCCCTAAAAGGTTTTAAAGGCACAGTCAGCTTAGTCTATGTAAACTTCTGACCCACTGGAATTGTGATACGGTGATTTATAAGATAAATAATCTGTCTGTAAACAATTGTTGGAAAAATTACTTGTGTCATGCACAAAGTAGATGTCCTAACCAACTTGCCAAAGCTATAGTTTGTTAACAAGACAGTGGTGGAGTGGTTGAAAAACGAGTTTTAATGACTACAACATAAGTGTATATAAAATTCCGACTTCAAATGTACATGCAGTATGCGCCTACAGTAGAAACGACAGCACGATATACAGAAAATAAGGAACTTACTTTGATAGGAACTCACACATGTCCAAAGTTATTATTTGTAAGGAAAACAACAAGTTAGGCAAAGCTAGCACCAGCAAGAAAATGTTCCAATTCCTGCAAGACTGAGCAAATATATGCATACATGATTTGTGCAAACATGAGTGAAGTGCGGTGGGCTCTCCTCGAAGAGAGAAGTTTATCTGGCTCAGTTAAGCCTCAAACATAAATTGTACGCAACACTGAATGTGAATTAATGAGGAGGCTTAACACACCTCTATTTAAACGGTTGGAAAATACAACTTGTTTGAAATAATTTGAAACTGACAAGTTGAAACACAGCCTATAGATTATTAGTAGGCAGCGCATGTTAACTACCCTGTTGCGTAATAATCACATTTTGGAACAGTGAGTGCATTCTGACATCACGTGCATAAAACAACTCACGCTGGGGCGACCGTTTCAGACTCACGTGTGAAAAGGTTCAATTTCCAACTTTATTTACATTGTTGCCACCAGCCAGAATGTTAAATCATGGCAGCCTTGCGGCACTGTGTACAGCTTTGTGAAATGTTAAGCTTAACATGAGAAAATGACAACCAAATAGGCCTACCAATAAACATGTATCCATTTGCTAAAGCAAAGCTATACGCTACATGCCCTGGCACCACAGAAAGCCTATCATCGATCCGATAGGCAACCGCATAGATATGTCCCAATTTCAGCACCATGGACAGTGGTTGGTAGTCTAAATTTTGTGAGTGGCTCTCTGGCTGATGCATTTTATGTTTATTGTAGGGAGTGGGGGGCCCACTCCAACCTTGCGGGGGTCCAGAGAAACTGCATAACGCCAGGGTATAGGACAAATACTTCAAAACATTATGATTTATTTTTGGACTGTCTGTTTTGCGAATATTAAATGTGTTAATGTTTCTATGGATTATAGCAGTAAAGGCCAAATTCAATGTTTCATCAAATATATATATATATTTTTTTTATATATACCTACAGGGGTCCTCAAATTCAAGTGGCTAAATTATCAATTTGATGACGACCATCTTAAAACAATTGCATATATTAACTTAGTAGATAATGCAACACTTTATGTTGGTGTTGTCTTTATTTTGGCAGTTACCTATATTTACCTCCAAGAAAACCTATGAGCAACCAACGGTGTATGTTTGTATGGGAATGAATGCCACCTGACAGTACAGTTTCAAAACAGTAAAACTGTTGAGCTAAGAAAGTTAGTTTATTTTTTTTGAGGGGGGGGGGGGGACAACAGAATAAAAGATACAGTAAGAAATTATCAAAATGCAGAAAAAAATGAATATACAACAGTCAATTCATTAATTAACTTGATATAGTCCCCTTTATAACTGTCCTTTCAGTTCTGGAAAAATGACAAATACAAAAAGCATGAAGACATACAATCAGTGTCAGTTGTCATTTAAATAAAGCAAAATCACAGTAGGCGTTACAGTAAATTAAGGAAGTTAACTATATGTACTACATACTGTATGTATAACAACAAATGTGTGGGTGTGGAGGGGGGTGTATGATGATCCATTTATGTAGAATACATTTCATTCTATTTATTTATGTATTCCATGTGGAAGCAGCATCACTCTTTAATCATCCATGACAAATTTCCCCACCTGGTCAATAAAGTATATCAGATCAGTGCTCTTTAAGCTGCAGGGTTAGTGGTGACCTCCTCCAGCAGAGGCTTATACTGCTCCAGGTCCCGGATGTTCTGCAACATATCAGAGCAAAGTTACACATTACTTGGCAGGACACAACAAACATTACCTTGGTTGTGTGTGTGTATCTACATATCCGTATTCTACTTCCATTTGTATGGCCGTTGTATTCGCTCTGTTCAAGGGTTCTCTGTTCATACCTCTTTTCCCTCCTTTCCATTCTTGTACAAAGCCTTGATACCCAACACCGCAGAGCTTATGGTGACACAAAGCTGAAGGACTGCAAGGACGATGAGCACGATGTCCAAGGCATTCATCAACATCTAATGGTAGAACAAACACATTTGAACATATTGACAGTTGACTGGATTGTTTAGCAAGATAGTGCTGTTGGTGAACACTGGAAAATACAGAAACAGACTGGCATACCAGCTATTAGAATGTGCTTTAAACATGGTACCCACTATCTCTGTTTAAGGACACATGTTCATTGCTAAATTAAGCAGTTTGATCCTTCTAATCAAATGTTCATATATTTTACTTAAAACAGACAAGGGACACCTTCCTCACATGATGGATATCATTAAAAAACTTAATTGAAAAGCACTCACCTGTGCAATCTGCTTGGCATCTTTGCATTTCGCCAAGAGTCTATCCCTCTCCGGATCACTGGGTGGTTTTGTCACCTGGCCGCCATAGTAGTCATCTCGCCAGTTGTAGTTGTCACCATTGCAAATCCACCAGAAATTGCAGTGTGCCAGGTCTATAGCATACAGCACAATTCCAGTAATGGCCAGAGCAGCACCTGACAGGTTCATCAAAACATTGATGCCCACCTAAAACACAATCAGGGAATATAAAACCAGTTTGACTCAACTGAGTAAACCACAGAGGTCTAGATATCTCAGATATTCAGTTGATGATTATAATTCAGCTGGATCAGATTGAATGATTGTTCAATGGAGGAAGGGAATGAGGCTAAGGAATGACAGGAAAGAGTTAAAGGTATGTGCATCAGTGAACAACTCACCAAGCAGGGACTGGGGAACTTCTCAGCCAATATACACATGATGCCAACGGCTATAAACTAAGGAGAAGGCACACATATCAAAATCAAATACGAACAACCTACAATCAACACATTATTTGTCCTTATAAATAACAAAAATGTCATAAGAAAAAAACAGATATTTGACTTTAACCCTGTTATTTTATTTAAAAAAGACTAAGTGTGGGTAGGCAGTTACTTATGTTTCCTGGTTTTGTTTACTGTGGTTATAACTCCAAGTGAAATCACGTGCTTCCATACTAAACATGATGACATGGTAAACGATAACAAAATAAAGTAAGCTTACCACACCACCAAGCCAATAAGGAACCCCATTCCATCGCAGTGAGCTAGAATAATCCGTGCTAACAAGGATTGCTCCCAAGCCAATGTTGAGAACTCCCACCATGATCTGTATAGTCTGTGAAAGAAAATAATAATTTTAGAAATCTCTCTCTCACTTCCGATGACAAATGCAACACAGTGATGATAGACATGTATGTTGTGGTGTGTGTTATTTTAGTTCACCTACCCCCAGAGCTGTCTGGGAACTTGCTTGGAGCCTCCTCAGTCCCTGGGACACAGAGCATGATGGGCTGTAGCACAAGGTCCCAAGTATTTGACACAGCAGTGGCCAACTGCTTCCTTCTTTAGAGTTCACAGTAAATACAGTCACCCCTCCACCTTTGGTCACAGTCACTGACATGCTGGCCACTCTTGGTTACACAGCTCTAAAACAAAAGGCAGAACAATCACCTTAATGTTAAAATAAGTGTGTATGCCTTATACTGTCATGATGTTAAAAGGTGCACATTCATTCCAAAAACATCTGGAAAAGTCTGTGTTGTATCTGTAGGATACAATTTTTTTTTTAAAGGACCAACTATCCTTTCCGTTAGAGAATCTATTGCATTGTACAGCACTCTGAATATGACCTAAATAAGGGCTCTCTTACTGTCACTGCTACAGTGTGTATTGGGTCATAGTGACTAACAGGTTCCATCCCACGTGGACAACATTAAAGTGAATCTACCCATTATTTTGTTGCTTTGCTTTCCTTCATTGCGGTAATCTCTTGCCTCATTGAAAGATGATAGGAGAAAGGGCATGTCATAAAGTGTGGTGATGAGTGGGTGTAGAGCCTCTGCTACACATGAGCAGGAAGTGCACAACATAACTCCCCCTTCTGGGAAATGACTTGAAACAGCAAATGTATTACCATGTTGCTCAATTAACTTATGAATTCAAGCAAATCAGTACAGCACAACAATTCTGCATCACTTTACCATAAAGCATTTATGCCACTGATTGTTTACTTAGATATGGGGGAAACTCACTCATCCACTTACAATGTATAGCACCCACCTGGGCGATGCCATCAATGGCAGCCATTTTGAATTAGAAAGAACTCCACCCATTTTGTACCAGTAGGCTACAGGTATTTACAAATAGTGTTTATTTTTAGTTAGCAGCAGAAAGTACACATACCATATAATGTCCCAGTAAACCAGATTAAACAGTACTGTAAAATACAGTACTATCCAGAAGTTACACATCCGTCTGTCAGTGGTGGAGTTCGTTTGGCATGTCCCGGTGCCCCGGGTGTGTAGAGATTTCACTTAAAGACCAATGGAATGGTCTAAAATACGCAAACTCCGCCCACCAGGAGCACCCGGCCATGCAAAACAAACTCAACCATTGGGTGTTCCCCATCAAATCCATCCCCTGACTCACGAATGTAAACCCTAACAAATGTTTGCTTAGATTATAACTGCTGAACTTTGCAGTGTGAATTGTTTAATATAATCTATTTATTTACTATTTTGTAATTACATCATTTCTTTTTGAGAGCATGAAACAACTACACACAGATTTAAGATTTAAATTCACTCAAAACGTATTATTCAACATGTATTTTAGAGAAAAGCTCACCCGTTCCTGCAATTGAGATGGACACCTCTACAGGTCCTGTTCAATCACAGTGGCAGACCAGTCTGCTTGTTGCGCAGTTTGGTTTCCTTACAGGGAAGTAGCTGGTAGGGAGGGCTCAGCCAGTCTCAGCTAGTTCCCAACAGGCCCTCCTCCTCACTTTAAAGAGATCCTGAGAGGTTAACCCTTCCCTCACTGAAAAATAAACATATAATGGATTCCTGTCATTTCCTGCCATACTGAAGAACCCCCCCACCACACACACACACAAAGCATGGACTCCATAGTTGTTCTTTGCCATTTTAATGATTTTCTTTGTTTTTAATAGAGCAAGCAGGGGCAAAGTACAAAGACGTGTAGTGCCAAGTCTTCATTATTGTTGTTTAAGAGCGCATGCCAATACTACGTTACAATCACTAAATTCTTTACTTTGTCATAGTCTTCTTTCTCGCTCCTTTTCAATATGAGCACAATCAAGTATAGTATGTGTCATGTGTTGTTGCTGGACTTAATCTAATGGTGTCAACTAACATTTCAGACAGCAATATAATTATGACTTCCATGGGTGAACACTTCACCAATCATTGATCTTAATGACTGTTTGAATGAGGTCGATACCAGGAAAGTCCATGGCAATCACCCCGAAACATGCACTGCTGTGGTCACTGGAGAACTGTCTCAGATACTGATCGAGCCATGGGTCAATCTTTTCAGCCACCTTCTTGGGAGTTAGAAACATGCCCAACAGTGTGCCAATGCCAGTGCCACTGGAGTAGCTCAGAACGATATAATCCCCACCACAATCACCTGAAGCTTGTGTCAAGTGTTTCACAATTTTGTTCTCCTTGTCTGCAATATGCGTAACTTCATAGTCACCCTTGCTGTCTGTTTCCAAGAGAGGAATGCCCAGCTTAAAGCTGGATTTCTGTACAAATATCATCTTTCCTCTTGCCTCAGCCATAGTTGGCATGTCAGACTTCACCCATACATCTGTATCATCAATAATCATTTCTCCAATCAGCTCCTCAACATTCTCTTTATCAAACAAATCAGGCTTTACTCTAATGAGAACCGCCTCACTTCTGAATTCGGACAAAAATGCTCTGATCGTGTCAAGGACCTCATAGAACGACTTGTGTTGGTAGACAACCCAGTGCATGACATAGAGTTTGTTTTCAAAGGCGAATATCCTGAGGTCCAGATAGCGTATGCCGGCCCTCAGCTGATCCCCCAACTCCCAGGCCTGACACTCTGCCGCTGGGCCTCCATAGAGAGCCATGGTGTCATGGGTACCAGGTATGGTGATGTCAGAGATTAATTTGTCGTCATCAATGGCCTCCATCCAGCCAATCTTGTAGGATTCTGGGAGTAGGAGTCTTTTGTCATTGAAGAAGAGGTCCTTTCCTTGGCAAAAACCTCTAAAAGTAAATCATACAACAAAGGATTGACTCATCATTTGTTTGTCATCGAAATATTGGTGTTTGAGGGTTATGAATGGTGTATAAGCTCACAGTAAAAAAAGATGTCACCTTGCACTTTCCTGAGCAGTGTACTCACTTTACCAAAGTCACCTTGTTCTGCAACTAATGTCATACCATTTATCAAAGGTCATCAGCTAGATAATAGAGACTGAAAGGTTGAAGAGAGCCTTTACTTAGGTACCATGCTTTTTCATACACAGATGGGAGAATATAATCAGTCAACGGAGCATGGGATTGAGGGTGGTAGTGTTTGTAAAATATTGAAAAGCCAAATAAAGAAACTATGATAAAAAAATATATAATATATATTTTTTTTAAACAATCAGTCCAGACTATGCTTACTTTTACTTAAATATCTGTGTATCCCTGTGAATTACAACTTGCACCAAAGCCATATGTCACGTACACTCCCTCTCGGGGTCGTCAGGCTGCTCATTATTACACACACCTGTCATCAGACTCACCTGGACTCAATCACCTGCCTGATTACCTTACATATCACTCCCTTTAGTTCAATCCCTAGGCGTCAATGTTTCATGTCGGTACACCACTCCTGTTTCGTTCCATATTTATTTATTAAATACACTCGCTGAACTTGCTTCCTGACTCCCAGTGTACACGTTACACCATATGTATGGGATACCACAAAAACATCAATTGACTCACAGCATTTTGCTCACTTTTCATAAACTTTTTTACTACTTCCATTAAGTTTAAACTAAAAGAAGAAATGTTAGGTTCGATTCAGAGTGGACAATGTAAACCCCTACAATATACATTCTGGAATTAATGGGGACTTATTTTAAATACCTGTAGCCATACTTACACAAAAAGCAGTAACATGTAGAGGTGGCAAAACAGAGCTTTCCCAGTGGTCCTCATGGTCACGTTAAAGGAGGAAAACATTCAACAACCTGCCAAAAAACATGAATAATATAATGCAAATCCAAAAATCATACTCCTGATTTTCTATATAGCCTACCTTTTCTAGATGGCTTTCCTATACCAAGACTGAAATACTGAAATGTTTCACCTGGCTAAAGACTGGGATACTCACATACAGCTCTGGACTAAGGAGTTTCACACAGGTGCTGGTGTTTTGACCTCTGCAGATTGGCAACAGAATTATAGCATACTGATAAAGGATAGGTGTGGACTCGTAGTGTTTACCTACTGTTTTTCTTTTTCTTTGAGAAAGGTTAAGCACACTTCAAAAAGATCAAATGAAATGGTACACTCAGCCTTGATCTGCCTTCACCAATGTGAGACGAGCCTCTTTAAGAATGTCATTAGCTAGGTTTCCAGCCAATTTGGCGACAGATTTTAATATGAATATTCTAAAATCTGCATAAAGAACATATGCACATTTTCCCACCAGTCGGTAGGTTTACACCCAATTGGATACAGATTTTCATGCGAATATTCTAAAATCTAAAAGTCCGTGCGTGAGAATGTAGTGCACACCATGTTCTTTTTCGCTTAAAGCTGCAATATTTAACTTGTTACTGTCATTCCCATTGAAAGCAAGTCTGATGTTTTACATGTTAGTCATTTCGCAAAGACTTACAGTAGTGAGTGCATTATTTTTCCTACTAAGAAGCGGTAGAACAGTTTTAGGTGGGCTGTGGCTCCCAGTTTAAAGGTTAGTTTTGCGTCTTTTACTTTCGGTTTTGTAGGCCACACCAGCTTCAAACATCTGAAAATTCTACATTTTTGCTTATGGAAAATGTATTTCACAGCAGTTTAGATCACGTGTCAAACTCATTCCACGGAGAGCCGAGCTTTCGCTCCACCCTTGTACTTGATTGACTAATTAAGGTTAGTAATTAGTATGAAACTCCCCTCACTTGGTTGTCTAGGTCTTCATTGAAAGGAAAAAACAAATACCCGCAGACACTCTGCCCTCCATGGAATGAGTTTGACACCCCTGGTTTAGATAGTATGCCTACAATGATTATCTACACCAGTGGATCCCAAAACGTTTTCACTCGGGACCCCCTTCCCCCTGCGCGCGCGCCACATCCAAATGTACTTTCATATGATAATTATTATATCAAATCAATATTTGCTCATAAAGGCGTTTCCACCGCCATTTCTCGCGTAATTAATTTTACCGACACAAAAAGATGTCCATGTCCAATGAACAAATTATCTGTTGGCATTTATAAAATTGAAGCCTACCGAAACTCCCTGTTTTCATCACAGCTTTCATAAATCATTTTTTTTTTTTTTTTTACAAAATATGACTTTAGGTCAAATACATTAGAATCGTGCAGTGCTCTGATTTAGTTATTAGGCCTAATAGGCTGTTATTCACCTTCTAAACATAATTCTCATGTCATTAAAGGATTAAATGAATGCATGTGGGATTTTATGCTCATTACCGCACAAAAAAACTCCAATAATTTAATTAAAGGGCCAATTTGCAGTTAAAACAATAACAAAGTAGACACCCCAACGCTGTTATGGTAAAAAGCTGAGGGATGGGCCTGGAGAAATGTAACCACTCTCACATTCATAAGCATGACGGTGCAAGGACTGACCATCCACGATATTAACATTTTCTTTTGAACCAAGTTTTTAGAATGCAGTGTTTGTTTACATTTACATTGTTTACAAACATTGGAGTAAAACAATCTTATATTTTGGGTTTTGATAGGGTGTGATAGTTGAACTAAGATCATGCGGCATAAATTATATTATTCAGGAATCAATTTATATCATTCATTCTTAAGTCCAAAAATGTATGTAGCAACTGCGGATTGCCCCTTTAAATATAATATTTTATATATAAAGTATTTGCCCACTTTTTTTCTCAGCATTACAATTTTAGATTTGACAGTATAGGACCAATGATTTATATCTGGGTTTATTTACACAATTGAGTAGCACACATACATTTTGGTCAAATGCAATGACACCCCCACACCACTAGACTTCAACGTTGCAAAGACCTCAGGTAATACTGCTTTCATCTCAGCTTGAGAATCTTGTTAGCTGGTTTTGTGATGTAGCAAAGATTGTTTATTATATTGACAAGATAGTAAAGTGACCGCTATAACAATGGAAATACATGTCCTCAACGATTGAAGGTGGGTGATGCGAGAGCAGGTGGGACCATTCTAGCCAATGAGAGGGCCGACACATGTGAACAACATGCTTGAACGTGTTATATGATGAGTCCTCTATCTATCTATGACAACAGGCACAACTCTGATATTAAGTCATTTTTTTCAAAGTTGCCAAAATGCCACGTCCGTATGTATATATATATATATATATATATATATATATATATATATATATATATATATATATATATATATATATATATGTTTGTATATAGCAAGCATGAGCTAGCTAACTACGTAACTAGCTAACGTTAGCTTGTGAGTATTTTAGCTACCATGGTTAGAAGTGACTGAAATAGGGGCCTCCCGAGTGGCGCAGTGGTCTAAGGCACTGCATCGCAGTGCTTGCTGTGTCACTAGAGGTTCTGGTTCTGTCGAGTCCAGGCTCTGTCGCAGCCGGCCGTGACCGGGAGATCCATGGGGCAGTGCACAATTGTCGCAGCGTCATCCGGGTTAGAGGTGGGTTTGGCCAGCAGGGATTTTCTTCTCCCATCTCACACTAGTGACTCATGTGGCGGGCCAGGCGCAGTGCACACTGACACGGTCGCCAGGTGTATGGTGTTTCCTCTGACACATTGGTGCGGCTGGTTACTAGGTTAAGCGGGCAATGTGTCAAGAAGCAGTGCAGCTTGGCTGGGTTGTGTTTCGGAGGACGCACGGCTCTCGACCTTCGCCTCTCCCGAGTCCGTACGGGGGATGCAGCGATGGGACAAGACTGTAACTACCAATTGGATACCATGAGATTGGGGAAAAAGAAAATCGTCACAAAATCGGGGTAAAACCCGAACCCATCATTGAAAGATGAGACTCTCACAACAGTGTCGGTTGTTTGACTCTTTGACATCAACAAGCTTTACATCTGAACTCTCTGTCGCAGACGTCCTCATTTCGAAGAGGTCTTCTCACAAAACCGACACTCTCATGAACACAAAGGTGTCGGTTGTTCTGCTCTATGAGTCACACAAGCTTCAGTGGAGTCATTTGAAGGTAACCCTAAAAGTGCATAGGGGGTCAAATGTGCCACGAATAACATGACCAAACATGAGTCTAGATTATTTTATTTATTTGTTTTCCTATATTTCTCAGATATAGGACCACTGGCGTACCGGACACCCCTCCACAGTTACAGAGAGGGTACAAACTCACGTCCTGACCAACTAACACATACAAAACTAACAGAAAACAGGTCAGGAACGTGACACATACATACACACAGTTGAAGTCGGAAGTTTAGGTACACCTTAGCCAAATACATTTAGACTCAGTTTTTCACAATTCCTGACATTTAATCCTAGTAAAGATTCCCTGTCTTAGGTCAGTTAGGATCACCACTTCATTTTATGTCAGAATAATAGTAGAGAGAGTGATTTATTTCAGCTTTTATTTCTTTCATCACATTCCCAGTGGGTCATAAGTTTACATACACTCAATAAGTATTTGGTAGCATTGCCTTTAAATTGTTTAACTTGGGTCAAACATTTCGGGTAGCCTTCCACAAGCTTCCCACAATAAGTTGGGTGACTTTTGTCCCATTCCTCCTGACAGAGCTGGTTTAACTGAGTCAGGTTTGTAGGCCTCCTTGCTCGCACATGCTTATTCAGTTCTGCCCACAAACGTTCTATAGGATTGAGGTCAGGGCTTTGTGATGGCCACTCCAATACCTTGACTTTGTTGTCCTTAAGCCATTTTGCCACAACTTTGGAAGTATGCTTGGGGTCATTGTCCATTTGGAAGGCCCATTTGCAACCAAGCTTTAACTTCCTGACTGATGTCTTGAGACTGATTCAAAATATACACATAATTTTTCTTCTTCATGATGCCATCTATTTTGTGAAGTGCACCAGTCCCTCCTGCAGCAAAGCACCCCCACAACATGATGCTGCCACCCCCGTGCTTCACGGTTGGGATGGTGTTCTTTCACTTGCAAGCCTCCCCCTTTTTCCTCCAAACATAGCGATGGTCATTATGGCCAAACAGTTCTATTTCTGTTTCATCAGACCAGAGGACATTTCTCAAAAAAGTATGATCTTTGTCCCCATGTGCAGTTGCAAACCATAGTCTGGCTATTTAATGGCAGTTTTGGAGCAGTGGCTGAGGCTGAGCAGCCTTTCAGGTTATGTCGATATAGGATTCGTTTTACTGTGGATATAGATACTTTTGTACCTGTTTCCTCCAGCATCTTCACAAGGTCCTTTGATGTTGTTCTGGGATTTATTTGCACTTTTCGCACCAAAGTACGTTCATCTCTAGGAGACAGAATGCATCTCCTTCCTGAGCGGTGTGACGGCTGCGTGGTCCCATGGTGTTTATACTTGTGTACTATTGTTTGTTCAGATGAACGTGGTACCTTCAGGCGTTTGGAAATTGCTCCCAAGGATGAGCCAGACTTGTGGAGGTCTACAATTGTTTGGATTTCTTTTGATTTCTCCATGATGTCAAGCAACGAGGCACCTCAGTTTGAAGGTAGACCTTGAAATACATCCACAGGTACACCTCCAATTGACTCAAATGATATCAAAAAGCTTATCAGAAGCTTCTAAAACCATGACAGAATTTTCTAGAATTTTCCAAGCTGTTTAAAACCTTTCTAGGACACACGTTCCGCTAGCGGAACCCCCCCAACATTCCGCTGAAAAGGCAGCGCGGGAAATTCAAAAATATTTTTTTGAAATATTTAACTTTCACACATTAACAAGTCCAATACAGCAAATGAAAGATAAACATCTTGTTAATCTACCCATCGTGTCCGATTTTTAAAATGTTTTACAGCGAAAACACAACATATATTTATGTTAGATCACCACCAAATCCAAAAAACACACAGCCATTTTTCCCAGCCGATAGTCACAAAAGCAGAAATAGAGATAAAATTAATCACTAACCTTTGATAGTCTTCATCAGATGACACTCATAGGACATCATGTTACACAATACATTTCTGTTTTGTTCGATAATGTGCATATTTATATCCACAAATCTCGGTTTACATTGGCGCCATGTTCAGAAATGCCTCCAAATATCCGGAGTAATTACAGAGAGCCACGTCAAATAACAGAAATACTCATAAACTTTGATGAAAGATACATGTTTTACATTTAATTAAAGATACACTTGTTCTTAATGCAAGCGCTGTGTCAGATTTTTTTTTAAACTTTACGGAAAAAGCATACCATGCAATAATCTGAGACGGCGCTCAGAAATACACAACATTTCTCCGCCATGTTGGAGTCAACAGAAATACGAAATGACATCATAAATATTCCCTTACCTTTGATGATCTTTCATCAGAATGCAGTGCCAGGAATCCTAGTTCCACAATAAATAGTTGTTTTGTTCGATAATGTCCATTACTAGTGTCCAATTAGCTACTTTTGCTAGCACGTTTAGTTCACATGTCCAAACGCTGGCGCCGGTCCAGGCGAACTTCGGACGAAAAACTTAAAAAAGTTATATTCCAGGTCGAATAAACTGGTCAAATTAAGTAGAGAATCAATCTTCAGGATGTTGTTATCATATATATCCAATAACGTTCCAACCGGAGCATTCGTTTTTGTCTACAGAGTAATGGAATGCATGGCGATATCATGAGTAATGCGCATAACCAGGAACTAGCATTCTGCCAGACCACTGACTCAAATAGCTGCCATCCGGCCCCACATCACACTAGAGGCTTCATTCCACGTTCTACTGACTGTTGACATCTAGTGGAAGGCGTAGGAAGTGCGAGCAGATCCATCTTACTGGGATGTGAATAGACATGGGTTTAACATCAACCAGCCCCAGAATTTCCACTTCCTGTTTGGAAGTTTGCCTGCCATATGAGTTCTGTTATACTCACAGACATAATTCAAACAGTTTTAAAACTTCAGAGTCTTTTCTATCCAATAGTAATAATAATATGCATATATTAGCATCTGGAACAGAGTAGGAGGCAGTTCACTATGGGCACGCAATTCATCCAAAAGTGAAAATGCTGCCCCCTACCCCTAAAAGGTTTTAAAGGCACAGTCAGCTTAGTCTATGTAAACTTCTGACCCACTGGAATTGTGATACGGTGATATAAGATAAATAATCTGTCTGTAAACAATTGTTGGAAAAATTACTTGTGTCATGCACAAAGTAGATGTCCTAACCAACTTGCCAAAGCTATAGTTTGTTAACAAGACAGTGGTGGAGTGGTTGAAAAACGAGTTTTAATGACTACAACATAAGTGTATATAAAATTCCGACTTCAAATGTACATGCAGTATGCGCCTACAGTAGAAACGACAGCACGATATACAGAAAATAAGGAACTTACTTTGATAGGAACTCACACATGTCCAAAGTTATTATTTGTAAGGAAAACAACAAGTTAGGCAAAGCTAGCACCAGCAAGAAAATGTTCCAATTCCTGCAAGACTGAGCAAATATATGCATACATGATTTGTGCAAACATGAGTGAAGTGCGGTGGGCTCTCCTCGAAGAGAGAAGTTTATCTGGCTCAGTTAAGCCTCAAACATAAATTGTACGCAACACTGAATGTGAATTAATGAGGAGGCTTAACACACCTCTATTTAAACGGTTGGAAAATACAACTTGTTTGAAATAATTTGAAACTGACAAGTTGAAACACAGCCTATAGATTATTAGTAGGCAGCATGTTAACTACCCTGTTGCGTAATAATCACATTTTGGAACAGTGAGTGCATTCTGACATCACGTGCATAAAACAACTCACGCTGGGGCGACCGTTTCAGACTCACGTGTGAAAAGGTTCAATTTCCAACTTTATTTACATTGTTGCCACCAGCCAGAATGTTAAATCATGGCAGCCTTGCGGCACTGTGTACAGCTTTGTGAAATGTTAAGCTTAACATGAGAAAATGACAACCAAATAGGCCTACCAATAAACATGTATCCATTTGCTAAAGCAAAGCTATACGCTACATGCCCTGGCACCACAGAAAGCCTATCATCGATCCGATAGGCAACCGCATAGATATGTCCCAATTTCAGCACCATGGACAGTGGTTGGTAGTCTAAATTTTGTGAGTGGCTCTCTGGCTGATGCATTTTATTTTATTGTAGGGAGTGGGGGGCCCACTCCAACCTTGCGGGGGTCCAGAGAAACTGCATAACGCCAGGGTATAGGACAAATACTTCAAAACATTATGATTTATTTTGGACTGTCTGTTTTGCGAATATTAAATGTGTTAATGTTTCTATGGATTATAGCAGTAAAGGCCAAATTCAATGTTTCATCAAATAATATATATATTTTTTTTATATACCTACAGGGGTCCTCAAATTCAAGTGGCTAAATTATCAATTTGATGACGACCATCTTAAAACAATTGCATATATTAACTTAGTAGATAATGCAACACTTTATGTTGGTGTTGTCTTTATTTTGGCAGTTACCTATATTTACCTCCAAGAAAACCTATGAGCAACCAACGGTGTATGTTTGTATGGGAATGAATGCCACCTGACAGTACAGTTTCAAAACAGTAAAACTGTTGAGCTAAGAAAGTTAGTTTATTTTTTTTGAGGGGGGGGGGGGGACAACAGAATAAAAGATACAGTAAGAAATTATCAAAATGCAGAAAAAAATGAATATACAACAGTCAATTCATTAATTAACTTGATATAGTCCCCTTTATAACTGTCCTTTCAGTTCTGGAAAAATGACAATACAAAAAGCATGAAGACATACAATCAGTGTCAGTTGTCATTTAAATAAAGCAAAATCACAGTAGGCGTTACAGTAAATTAAGGAAGTTAACTATATGTACTACATACTGTATGTATAACAACAAATGTGTGGGTGTGGAGGGGGGTGTATGATGATCCATTTATGTAGAATACATTTCATTCTATTTATTTATGTATTCCATGTGGAAGCAGCATCACTCTTTAATCATCCATGACAAATTTCCCCACCTGGTCAATAAAGTATATCAGATCAGTGCTCTTTAAGCTGCAGGGTTAGTGGTGACCTCCTCCAGCAGAGGCTTATACTGCTCCAGGTCCCGGATGTTCTGCAACATATCAGAGCAAAGTTACACATTACTTGGCAGGACACAACAAACATTACCTTGGTTGTGTGTGTGTATCTACATATCCGTATTCTACTTCCATTTGTATGGCCGTTGTATTCGCTCTGTTCAAGGGTTCTCTGTTCATACCTCTTTTCCCTCCTTTCCATTCTTGTACAAAGCCTTGATACCCACACCGCAGAGCTTATGGTGACACAAAGCTGAAGGACTGCAAGAGACGATGAGCACGATGTCCAAGGCATTCATCAACATCTAATGGTAGAACAAACACATTTGAACATATTGACAGTTGACTGGATTGTTTAGCAAGATAGTGCTGTTGGTGAACACTGGAAAATACAGAAACAGACTGGCATACCAGCTATTAGAATGTGCTTTAAACATGGTACCCACTATCTCTGTTTAAGGACACATGTTCATTGCTAAATTAAGCAGTTTGATCCTTCTAATCAAATGTTCATATATTTTACTTAAAACAGACAAGGGACACCTTCCTCACATGATGGATATCATTAAAAAACTTAATTGAAAAGCACTCACCTGTGCAATCTGCTTGGCATCTTTGCATTTCGCCAAGAGTCTATCCCTCTCCGGATCACTGGGTGGTTTGTCACCTGGCCGCCATAGTAGTCATCTCGCCAGTTGTAGTTGTCACCATTGCAAATCCACCAGAAATTGTAGTGTGCCAGGTCTATAGCATACAGCACAATTCCAGTAATGGCCAGAGCAGCACCTGACAGGTTCATCAAAACATTGATGCCCACCTAAAACACAATCAGGGAATATAAAACCAGTTTGACTCAACTGAGTAAACCACAGAGGTCTAGATATCTCAGATATTCAGTTGATGATTATAATTCAGCTGGATCAGATTGAATGATTGTTCAATGGAGGAAGGGAATGAGGCTAAGGAATGACAGGAAAGAGTTAAAGGTATGTGCATCAGTGAACAACTCACCAAGCAGGACTGGGGAACTTCTCAGCCAATATACACATGATGCCAACGGCTATAAACTAAGGAGAAGGCACACATATCAAAATCAAATACGAACAACCTACAATCAACACATTATTTGTCCTTATAAATAACAAAAATGTCATAAGAAAAAACAGATATTTGACTTTAACCCTGTTATTTTATTTAAAAAAGACTAAGTGTGGGTAGGCAGTTACTTATGTTTCCTGGTTTTGTTTACTGTGGTTATAACTCCAAGTGAAATCACGTGCTTCCATACTAAACATGATGACATGGTAAACGATAACAAAATAAAGTAAGCTTACCACACCACCAAGCCAATAAGGAACCCCATTCCATCGCAGTGAGCTAGAATAATCCGTGCTAACAAGGATTGCTCCCAAGCCAATGTTGAGAACTCCCACCATGATCTGTATAGTCTGTGAAAGAAAATAATAATTTTAGAAATCTCTCTCTCACTTCCGATGACAAATGCAACACAGTGATGATAGACATGTATGTTGTGGTGTGTGTTATTTTAGTTCACCTACCCCCAGAGCTGTCTGGGAACTTGCTTGGAGCCTCCTCAGTCCCTGGGACACAGAGCATGATGGGCTGTAGCACAAGGTCCCAAGTATTTGACACAGCAGTGGCCAACTGCTTCCTTCTTTAGAGTTCACAGTAAATACAGTCACCCCTCCACCTTTGGTCACAGTCACTGACATGCTGGCCACTCTTGGTTACACAGCTCTAAAACAAAAGGCAGAACAATCACCTTAATGTTAAAATAAGTGTGTATGCCTTATACTGTCATGATGTTAAAAGGTGCACATTCATTCCAAAAACATCTGGAAAAGTCTGTGTTGTATCTGTAGGATACAATTTTTTTTTTAAAGGACCAACTATCCTTTCCGTTAGAGAATCTATTGCATTGTACAGCACTCTGAATATGACCTAAATAAGGGCTCTCTTACTGTCACTGCTACAGTGTGTATTGGGTCATAGTGACTAACAGGTTCCATCCCACGTGGACAACATTAAAGTGAATCTACCCATTATTTTGTTGCTTTGCTTTCCTTCATTGCGGTAATCTCTTGCCTCATTGAAAGATGATAGGAGAAAGGGCATGTCATAAAGTGTGGTGATGAGTGGGTGTAGAGCCTCTGCTACACATGAGCAGGAAGTGCACAACATAACTCCCCCTTCTGGGAAATGACTTGAAACAGCAAATGTATTACCATGTTGCTCAATTAACTTATGAATTCAAGCAAATCAGTACAGCACAACAATTCTGCATCACTTTACCATAAAGCATTTATGCCACTGATTGTTTACTTAGATATGGGGGAAACTCACTCATCCACTTACAATGTATAGCACCCACCTGGGCGATGCCATCAATGGCAGCCATTTTGAATTAGAAAGAACTCCACCCATTTTGTACCAGTAGGCTACAGGTATTTACAAATAGTGTTTATTTTAGTTAGCAGCAGAAAGTACACATACCATATAATGTCCCAGTAAACCAGATTAAACAGTACTGTAAAATACAGTACTATCCAGAAGTTACACATCCGTCTGTCAGTGGTGGAGTTCGTTTGGCATGTCCCGGTGCCCCGGGTGTGTAGAGATTTCACTTAAAGACCAATGGAATGGTCTAAAATACGCAAACTCCGCCCACCAGGAGCACCCGGCCATGCAAAACAAACTCAACCATTGGGTGTTCCCCATCAAATCCATCCCCTGACTCACGAATGTAAACCCTAACAAATGTTTGCTTAGATTATAACTGCTGAACTTTGCAGTGTGAATTGTTTAATATAATCTATTTATTTACTATTTTGTAATTACATCATTTCTTTTTGAGAGCATGAAACAACTACACACAGATTTAAGATTTAAATTCACTCAAAACGTATTATTCAACATGTATTTTAGAGAAAAGCTCACCCGTTCCTGCAATTGAGATGGACACCTCTACAGGTCCTGTTCAATCACAGTGGCAGACCAGTCTGCTTGTTGCGCAGTTTGGTTTCCTTACAGGGAAGTAGCTGGTAGGGAGGGCTCAGCCAGTCTCAGCTAGTTCCCAACAGGCCCTCCTCCTCACTTTAAAGAGATCCTGAGAGGTTAACCCTTCCCTCACTGAAAAAAAACATATAATGGATTCCTGTCATTTCCTGCCATACTGAAGAACCCCCCACCACACACACACACAAAGCATGGACTCCATAGTTGTTCTTTGCCATTTTAATGATTTTCTTTGTTTTTAATAGAGCAAGCAGGGGCAAAGTACAAAGACGTGTAGTGCCAAGTCTTCATTATTGTTGTTTAAGAGCGCATGCCAATACTACGTTACAATCACTAAATTCTTTACTTTGTCATAGTCTTCTTTCTCGCTCCTTTTCAATATGAGCACAATCAAGTATAGTATGTGTCATGTGTTGTTGCTGGACTTAATCTAATGGTGTCAACTAACATTTCAGACAGCAATATAATTATGACTTCCATGGGTGAACACTTCACCAATCATTGATCTTAATGACTGTTTGAATGAGGTCGATACCAGGAAAGTCCATGGCAATCACCCCGAAACATGCACTGCTGTGGTCACTGGAGAACTGTCTCAGATACTGATCGAGCCATGGGTCAATCTTTTCAGCCACCTTCTTGGGAGTTAGAAACATGCCCAACAGTGTGCCAATGCCAGTGCCACTGGAGTAGCTCAGAACGATATAATCCCCACCACAATCACCTGAAGCTTGTGTCAAGTGTTTCACAATTTTGTTCTCCTTGTCTGCAATATGCGTAACTTCATAGTCACCCTTGCTGTCTGTTTCCAAGAGAGGAATGCCCAGCTTAAAGCTGGATTTCTGTACAAATATCATCTTTCCTCTTGCCTCAGCCATAGTTGGCATGTCAGACTTCACCCATACATCTGTATCATCAATAATCATTTCTCCAATCAGCTCCTCAACATTCTCTTTATCAAACAAATCAGGCTTTACTCTAATGAGAACCGCCTCACTTCTGAATTCGGACAAAAATGCTCTGATCGTGTCAAGGACCTCATAGAACGACTTGTGTTGGTAGACAACCCAGTGCATGACATAGAGTTTGTTTTCAAAGGCGAATATCCTGAGGTCCAGATAGCGTATGCCGGCCCTCAGCTGATCCCCCAACTCCCAGGCCTGACACTCTGCCGCTGGGCCTCCATAGAGAGCCATGGTGTCATGGGTACCAGGTATGGTGATGTCAGAGATTAATTTGTCGTCATCAATGGCCTCCATCCAGCCAATCTTGTAGGATTCTGGGAGTAGGAGTCTTTTGTCATTGAAGAAGAGGTCCTTTCCTTGGCAAAAACCTCTAAAAGTAAATCATACAACAAAGGATTGACTCATCATTTGTTTGTCATCGAAATATTGGTGTTTGAGGGTTATGAATGGTGTATAAGCTCACAGTAAAAAAAGATGTCACCTTGCACTTTCCTGAGCAGTGTACTCACTTTACCAAAGTCACCTTGTTCTGCAACTAATGTCATACCATTTATCAAAGGTCATCAGCTAGATAATAGAGACTGAAAGGTTGAAGAGAGCCTTTACTTAGGTACCATGCTTTTTCATACACAGATGGGAGAATATAATCAGTCAACGGAGCATGGGATTGAGGGTGGTAGTGTTTGTAAAATATTGAAAAGCCAAATAAAGAAACTATGATAAAAAAATATATAATATATATTTTTTTTAAACAATCAGTCCGACTATGCTTACTTTTACTTAAATATCTGTGTATCCCTGTGAAACAACTTGCACCAAAGCCATATGTCACGTACACTCCCTCTCGGGGTCGTCAGGCTGCTCATTATTACACACACCTGTCATCAGACTCACCTGGACTCAATCACCTGCCTGATTACCTTACATATCACTCCCTTTAGTTCAATCCCTAGGCGTCAATGTTTCATGTCGTACACCACTCCTGTTTCGTTCCATATTTATTTATTAATACACTCGCTGAACTTGCTTCCTGACTCCCAGTGTACACGTTACACCATATGTATGGGATACCACAAAAACATCAATTGACTCACAGCATTTTGCTCACTTTTCATAAACTTTTTTACTACTTCCATTAAGTTTAAACTAAAAGAAGAAATGTTAGGTTCGATTCAGAGTGGACAATGTAAACCCCTACAATATACATTCTGGAATTAATGGGGACTTATTTTAAATACCTGTAGCCATACTTACACAAAAGCAGTAACATGTAGAGGTGGCAAAACAGAGCTTTCCCAGTGGTCCTCATGGTCACGTTAAAGGAGGAAAACATTCAACAACCTGCCAAAAACATGAATAATATAATGCAAATCCAAAATCATACTCCTGATTTTCTATATAGCCTACCTTTTCTAGATGGCTTTCCTATACCAAGACTGAAATACTGAAATGTTTCACCTGGCTAAAGACTGGGATACTCACATACAGCTCTGGACTAAGGAGTTTCACACAGGTGCTGGTGTTTTGACCTCTGCAGATTGGCAACAGAATTATAGCATACTGATAAAGGATAGGTGTGGACTCGTAGTGTTTACCTACTGTTTTTCTTTTTCTTTGAGAAAGGTTAAGCACACTTCAAAAAGATCAATGAAATGGTACACTCAGCCTTGATCTGCCTTCACCAATGTGAGACGAGCCTCTTTAAGAATGTCATTAGCTAGGTTTCCAGCCAATTTGGCGACAGATTTTAATATGAATATTCTAAAATCTGCATAAAGAACATATGCACATTTTCCCACCAGTCGTAGGTTTACACCCAATTGGATACAGATTTTCATGCGAATATTCTAAAATCTAAAAGTCCGTGCGTGAGAATGTAGTGCACACCATGTTCTTTTTCGCTTAAAGCTGCAATATTTAACTTGTTACTGTCATTCCCATTGAAAGCAAGTCTGATGTTTTACATGTTAGTCATTTCGCAAAGACTTACAGTAGTGAGTGCATTATTTTTCCTACTAAGAAGCGGTAGAACAGTTTTAGGTGGGCTGTGGC
>NW_024060182.1:0-2500 GCF_016432855.1 Salvelinus namaycush
AGACCAGGGCCCTATGATACCCTATTCCCTATGTAGTGTACTACTTTAGACCAGGGCCCTATGATACCCTGTTTCATATGTAGTGCACTACTTTAGACCAGGGCCCTATGATACCCTGCTTCATATGTAGTGCACTACTTTAGACCAGGGCCCTATGATACCCTGTTTCATATGTAGTGCACTACTTTAGACCAGGGCCCTATGATACCCTGTTCCATATGTAGTGCACTACTTTAGACCAGGGCCCTATGATACCCTGTTCCATATGTAGTGCACTACTTTAGACCAGGGCCCTATGATACCCTGTTTCATATGTAGTGTACTACTTTAGACCAGGGCCCTATGATACCCTGTTCCATATGTAGTGCACTACTTTAGACCAGGGCCCTATGATACCCTATTCCCTATGTAGTGCACTACTTTTGACCACTGAGAACAGATGATTCAGGCCTGGCATTCTAACCATTCTAGATGTAACCATTCTAGATAGAACCATTGTAGATAGAACCATTGTAGATAGAACCATTGTAGATAGAACCATTGTAGATAGAACCATTGTAGATAGAACCATTGTAGATGTAACCATTCTAGATGTAACCATTCTAGATGTAACCATTCTAGATGTAACCATTCTAGATGTAACCATTCTAGATGTAACCATTCTAGATGTAACCATTCTAACATATTTTCCTCAGACTAAGAAATGAGTTAGTCCTTTGCTTGGCACTTCTGTCTCCTCCAGGCCAGGCCTACGACCTGCTCTCTGCCCTGGGATGACCTTCTGCTACTTCCTGTCTTCTGTCTCCTCCAGGCCAGGCCTACGACCTGCTCTCTGCCCTGGGATCACCTCCTGCTACTTCCTGTCTTCTGTCTCCTCCAGGCCAGGCCTACGACCTGCTCTCTGCCCTGGGATCACCTCCTGCTACTTCCTGTCTGAGAGAGACAGAAGAAAAGAGAGAAGGACAGAACAGAGGAGGACAAGAACGGAGTGAGAGTCATGTTGATGTGACTCCACAGTGCAGTGAGGTAGCTCTCCTGAAGAGGAAGTTGACATTCACTCAACAGCAGCTGGTTAGTACCTCAACAGCAGCTGGTTAGTACCTCAACAGCAGCTGGTTAGTACCTCAACAGCAGCTGGTTAGTACCTCAACAGCAGCTGGTTAGTACCTCAACAGCAGCTGGTTAGTACCTCAACAGCAGCTGGTTAGTACCTCATCAGCAGCTGGTTAGTACCTCAACAGCAGCTGGTTAGTACCTCAACAGCAGCTGGTTAGTACCTCAACATCAGCTGGTTAGTACCTCAACAGCAGCTGGTTAGTACCTCAACAGCAGCTGGTTAGTACCTCAACAGCAGCTGGTTAGTACCTCATCAGCAGCTGGTTAGTACCTCAACAGCAGCTGGTTAGTACCTCAACATCAGCTGGTTAGTACCTCAACAGCAGCTGGTTAGTACCACAACAGGAGCTGGTTAGTAGCTCAACAGCAGCTGGTTAGTACCACAACAGGAGCTGGTTAGTACCTCAACAGCAGCTGGTTAGTACCTCAACAGCAGCTGGTTAGTACCTCAACAGCAGCTGGTTAGTACCTCAACAGCAGCTGGTTAGTACCACAACAGGAGCTGGTTAGTAGCTCAACAGCAGCTGGTTAGTACCACAACAGGAGCTGGTTAGTACCTCAACAGCAGCTGGTTAGTACCTCAACAGCAGCTGGTTAGTACCTCAACAGCAGCTGGTTAGTACCTCAACAGCAGCTGGTTAGTACCTCAACATCAGCTGGTTAGTACCTCAACAGCAGCTGGTTAGTACCTCAACAGCAGCTGGTTAGTACCTCAACAGCAGCTGGTTAGTTCCTCAACAGCAGCTGGTTAGTACCTCAACAGCAGCTGGTTAGTACCTCAACAGCAGCTGGTTAGTACCTCAACAGCAGCTGGTTAGTACCTCAACAGCAGCTGGTTAGTACCTCATCAGGAGCTGGTTAGTAGCTCAACAGCAGCTGGTTAGTACCTCATCAGCAGCTGGTTAGTACCACAACAGCAGCTGGTTAGTACCTCAACATCAGCTGGTTAGTACCACAACAGCAGCTGGTTAGTACCTCAACAGCAGCTGGCTAGTACCTCAACAGCAGCTGGTTTGTACCACAACAGCAGCTGGTTAGTACCTCAACAGCAGCTGGTTAGTACCTCAACAGCAGCTGGTTAGTACCTCAACAGCAGCTGGTTAGTACCTCAACAGCAGCTGGTTTGTACCACAACAGCAGCTGGTTAGTACCACAACAGCAGCTGGTTAGTACCTCAACAGCAGCTGGCTAGTACCTCAACAGCAGCTGGTTAGTACCTCAACAGCAGCTGGTTAGTACCACAACAGCAGCTGGTTAGTACCTCAACAGCAGCTGGCTAGTACCTCAACAGCAGCTGGTTAGTACCTCAACAGCAGCTGGTTAGTACCACAACAGCAGCTGGTTAGTACCTCAACAGCAGCTGGCTAGTACCTCAACAGCAGCT